>NC_045976.1:42502416-42752390 GCF_010909765.2 Amblyraja radiata
CACTTCTGTACATCTTGCCCGATGGGAGAGGGGAGAAGAGGGAGTGGCCGGGGGGGTGAGACTGGCCCTTGATGATGCTGCTGGCCTTGCCGAGGCAGCGTGAGGTGTAGATGGAGTCGATGGAAGGGAGGTTGGTTGGCGTGATGGTCTGGGCTGCGTCCACAACTCTCTCTCCGGAAGCGCTCCTCCCGTCTTTTCCTTTTTTTTGTTTTCTTTGTCTTGTTGGGCGTATGTTTTAGTTTATTTTTAGTTGTGTATGTGTGTGGGGGGGAGCGGGGGGAAACTTGTTTTAGTCTCTTCCTTCGGGAGGATGCGACCTTTCCTTTGTCGTATCCCCGTCTCCATCTCCGTCTCCGTCGGCGCTGAGGCCTAATCGCGGAGTTGGCGGCCTCCAACTGGGACCGACCTCGAGGCTCCGGAGGCAGAGTCAGGACTCACCAACCGCGTTGTGGCGGTGGCAGCCCGACTTCGGAGCCTCGGAGGCTTCGGCCGCGGGCCCAGTGGACGACAACATCGGGAGCTCGCGGGTCCCAGGTTGGTGACAGATTCTCCGGAGCTCCCGCAACAACAGCTTCGTCCGCTGGACTGGAGGGCGGCAGCTTCGTCCGCCGCGGAGTTTGAACCGGCCCGTTCGCGGAGCTCGGATTCGGCCGCGGGACTTACCATCATCCGGCGGGGGGGAGCCCAATATCGAAAGCCTGGATCGCCTCAACGCAGAGGGAGAACAAGGAAGGAAGAGACAAGGACTTTAAGACTTTTGTCTTCCATCACAGTGAGGAGTTGCCTGGTAGACTCAGTGTTCAAGAAGGAACTGCAGATGCTGGAAAGTCGAAGGTACACAAAAATGCTGGAGAAACTCAGCGGGTTCAGCAGCATCTATGGAGCGAAGGAAATAGGCAACATTTCGACCGAAACCCTTCTTCAGACTGATAGGGGGTGGCGGGGAGAAGGAAGGAAAAAGGAGGAGGAGGAGCCCGAGGGCTGGGGGATGGGAGGAGGCAGCAAGGGCTAACAAAATTGGGAGAATTCAATGTTCATGCCCGCAGGATGCAGACTCCCCAAGCGGAATATGAGGTGCTGTTCCTCCAATTTCCGGTGTTGCTCACTCTGGCCATGGAGGAGACCCAGGACAGAGAGGTCGGACGGGGAATGGGAGGTTCTTGCGGACCGAGCAGAGGTGTTCACTGTGGTGGATGTTAAACTGTGTTACGTGTGTTAAGTATTGTCATTCAAACTAACGAAGTTTGAATGACAATAAAGGATACGTTATACTTTGTACTTTAACTCTTGTGCGGTGTCTTGCAGGTGTCCCTCCTACCGCGGTCTGCAGTAACGCATCTACTGCGCCCACTCCAACTGTTCTTTCGGACCAGCAGCCGAGATCGACCTCAGTGACCACAGTCCTCACCGCGAGCGAATGACGAGCGGCCTTTAACGTAAATCAGTAATGGGGAACAACTTCACTGTGATGCATCCCACAATCCAAGCGACTTCACCCTGCATGTGCACTGAGTTCTCGAGGGAACCCAGGGTGGATTTATAAAGGCCATATTTTATACTGTTTAACTCTTATATAATACGTGTTCCATAAACTGCATTGAATCATGTGCTGATGGATTTAATGGTATCTGGTGCTGTGCATATCATCCCGCGATGTTTCCTTCGCCATATCTCACGTCTATGGTTCGTGCCGTCCCTTAGCCATCGTTTTTCTCAGAAACACCAGCCTTTGCCCTGGACGTCCATTCTCCAAGGAGCAAGAGCAACGCAAGCCATCGTCTATCACTCCTTCGATTCCTCCCGTTCCTCCTGGAACTTCGAGGAAAACCCTAATGGCCCTGTCCCACGGTGCGAGTTCATTGCAAGAGCTCTCCCGAGTTAAAAAAAAATCAAACCCGTGGTAAGCACGTAGAATGAACGTAGCGGGTACGTCGGAGCTCGGGGACATCTCTTAGCGCTAACGGCAGGTACTCGGGAAGACTCGCTAACGGCAGGTAAGCACGGGAAGACTCGTGAAGATTTTTCAACATGATGAGAAATGTCCACGAGAGCCCCGAGTACCGACGAGCGGCCATTACCGTAAATCTCCGAGTTCGAATCAGGGCAAACTCGGGAGAACTCTTGGAATGAACTCATACCGTGGGACAGGGGCTTTACACATGTAAACCTCGTGAAACAAGTTCACAGGTTCTGGGAGCAGAATTAGGCCATTCGGCCCATTAAGTCTACTCCGACATGGACTGACGGTCTAAAAGCAAAATCGCTGTGAGACAAACTATCGGGGCTATAACAACAAAAAAGTTATTTTACTAAAATAATTTCTTTGCCCAAAGATGGGCAAAGCCTTTTAACTATTCAGGGCTAGATCATAGCATTATCTTTGCTGCTTTCACCTCTCGTGAATGTGTCTGGTTGTACATATAAAAAGGTTTTCCTCATTTCATCGAGTTTATCGATTATAGAAAATAGAAAATAGGTGCAGGAGGAGGCCATTCGGCCCTTCCAGCCAGCACCGCATCCTATCGCAAATGTTTTAAAACATATTTCTAACGCTTTTTTGTTCCACGTTTAGCCCTGCTCAAGCAGTCTGAAGCCCCACACCGTCCAACATGCCCCATCTACACTAGTCCCACCTGCCTGCGTTTGGCCCATATCCCCCCAAAACTGTCCTATCCATGTACCTGTCTAAATGTTTCTTAAACGTTGTCATGTTTGAGAAGGAACTGCAGATGCTGGAAAAATCGAAGGTGGACAAAAATGCTGGAGAAACTCAGCGGGTGAGGCAGCATCTATGGAGCGAAGGAATAGGCGACGTTTCGGGTCGAGACCCGGAAGGGTCTCGACCCGAAACGTCACCTATTCCTTCGCTCCATAGATGCTGCCTCACCCTTCAGGGTCCCAACCCGAAACGTCACCTATTCCTTCGCTCCATAGATGCAGCCTCACCCGCTGAGTTTCTCCAGCATTTTTGTCCACCTTCATCCCGGGCTAATCGCTTCTCAACGTTAAGTGCCGCTACAATTTGTCGTGCATTCCTAAAAGACTATGACTGAAAATTCATCAAAAAATACAAAACGTACCCCTTCAAAATATAAAACATGGACCTGTCGACATCATTCCCCATCCTCCAGATAAACCAACATCTGCTAGAATTAATTGATATTTAAATTTTATTTTAAGTTCAAGATAATTCCCCGCTTCTTTTGCCAGAAAACGTTGGGGTGCTGAATTTTTATCTTTGATACTCTGACGGATCTGGAACCTTTTAAAAAATATTTTGGTTTGTTTTATTTTATTTATTTTTTGGCCACTCTGGGACATGATTATCAGATGACATCATGGTTGTCTAAACAGTTTATCTTCAGGGGATCTGGACAAGCAGTTAATAGTTTGGCTAAAAAGGCAGTTCATTGTAACAGCATCTACGTACTAAAGCGGCACGGTGGCGCCGCGGTAGAGTTGCTGCCTCACAGCGCCAAGGGTCCCGGGTTCGATCCCAATCTTGCTATTGAGGGAGTGCAGCGTAGGTTTACAAGGTTAATTCCCGGGATGGCGGGACTGTCATATGCTGAGAGAATGGAGCAGCTGGGCTTGTACACTCTGGAGTTTAGAAGGATGAGAGGGTATCTCATTGAAACATATAAGATTGTTAAGGGTTTGGACACGCTAGAGGCAGGAAACATGTTCCCGATGTTGGGGGAGTCCAGAACCAGGGGCCACACACAGTTTAAGAATAAGGAGTAAGCCATTTAGAACGGAGACGAGGAAACACTTTTTCTCGCAGAGTGGTGAGTCTGTGGATTTCTCTGCCTCAGAGGGCGGTGGAGGCAGGTTCTCTGGATACTTTCAAGAGAGAGCTAGATAGGGCTCTTAAAAATAGCTGAGTCAGGGGATACGGGGAGAAGGCAGGAGCGGGGCACTGATTGGGGATGATCAGCCATGATCACTTTGAATGGCGGTGCTGGCTCGAAGGGCCGAATGGCCTACTCCTGCACCTATTGTCTATTGACCATGGGTGCTGCCTGTACGGAGTTTGCACGTTCTCCCCGTGACCTGCGAGGGTTTTCTCCGAGATCTTCGGTTTTCTCCCACACTCCAAAGACGTGCAGGTCTTTTAGGTTAACTGGCCTGGTACAAATGTAAAATTGTGTAGGATAGTGTTAGCATGCAAGGATCACTGGCCACGGACTCGGTGGGCCGAAGGGCCTGTTTCCATGCTCAATCTCAAAACTAAACTAAACTATCAAACTAAACTAAACTAATCTACTGTTGGTGAATTTAAAGGAGAAACCCTCATAATTCTGCTGTTTAAAGCATTCAGCTCATAAATTGTAAAGTCAAAATATTTTACTGGTTTAACAATAATCCTTGCATTTCTGTCGTTTGCCGGGGATAAGGTGGAAAGATCTTTATTGTTTGCATTTGGCTGCTGAGTTTTTCGTGGAAGTTTGTTGGTGAGATCAGCATTGGTTAGTATTTTGATAGTTTTAGTTTTGAGATACAGCAGGAAACAGGTCCTTCAGTCCTCCGAGTCCACACCAACCATCGATCAATGTTCATCTGAACAAGGGCCTCGATCTGAAACGTCACCTATCCATGTTCTCCACAGATGCTGCCTGACCCGCTGAGTTACTCCAGCACTCTGTGAAACGTCACCTATCCATGTTCTCCACAGATGCTGCCTGACCCGCTGAGTTACTCCAGCACTCTGTGAAACGTCACCTATCCATGTTCTCCACAGATGCTGCCTGGCCCGCTGAGTTATGGTGCAGCAGCATCTATGGAAACCCTTCTGGAAATAGGCAACGTTTCGTGTGTGCTGTGCTGTGCTGTGTGATTCTATGACTCCATCATACATCTCAAGAGTCAAGGAAATTGGGTTGGAGTAGTTCCTCGACTGTATCTGGCTTTCCCGATGAGGCCTTCTATACATCGGCGAGACCAAGCGTAGACTTGGCCACCGTTTCGCAGAACTCTTGCGTTCAGCCCACCAAGGCCTGCTGGATCTCCCGGCAGCTAACCATTTTAACTCCCCTTCCCATTCCCACACCTACCTCTCTGTCCTGGGACTCCCCCGTTGTCAGCGTGAGGCCACCCGCAAACTGGAGGAACAGCACCTCATAGGTTCATAAGCGACAGCAGCAGAATTAGGCCGTTCGGCCCATCAAGTCCTTTCCGCCATTCAATCATGGCTGATCTATCTCTCCCTCCTAACTCCATTCTGCCTTCTCCCCATAACCCCCCGACACCCGTACTGATCAAGAATCTGTGAATCGCTGCTTTAAAATTACCCACTGACTTGGCCCTCTCCCCCCCCTCCCTCCCACCCTGCATATAACCGTCTGAAGGAGGGTCCCAAACGTAAACTTTACCTATCTGTGTTCTCCAGAGAATCTGCCCGACCCATTGAGTTACTCCAGCATTTTATGTCTTTTTGTTTGTAAACCAGCACCTGCAGTTCCTCGTGTCTTCAGAAGACTTCATCTTCTCCAAAAACCTCCCTGGTCATCTCATATGAGTATTGGCGGTGTTAGTGTAAAATTTCAGCAGAGCAAGTGTATTTATATCGTGTAGGAAGGAACTGCAGATGCTGGTTTACACCGAAGATAGACGCAAAATGCTGGAGTAACTCAGCGAGACCTGCAGCCTCTCTGGAGAGCAGGTATGGGTGACGTTTCGGGTCGGGACTGAAGAATTGTCTATCTTGAGTGTATTTGTATCAACTGGCTTGCTTTCCAGTATTTGGTGGGGTAGGGTGGACACCACTGTCACCAAGAACAATCGGGCAACTTTGACCTGAAATAAATATAACAGTAACAATTTCTTGTCCGTAAAATTTGGAATGAAAGCAAAAACGCTTCACCATTTTGTTTGCCAGAAGCATCTTCTCATCAGTTACCTTTCCCTTTAATAAATTCAACAATTAATACAAATATGGCAAGTCCATTTCACACTGTAAGCTAAGTTCCTGCAACTACCAACCTGACATAACTTCATCCAGAGGCCCTTTGGTTTCGGAGGGAGAATCGATTGAGTGAATGAAATTGAGATTTTTCAAAAAGTATTTTTTCCTTACACAAATTTTGTTGTTTGTAACATATTAGCGCTTGACCGTTTATTTTACGGTAAACCCTCGTTATTACGGACTTCTTTCTAATGGATTTTGGTTATAGTGGACAGTCACTGTGAGAACACAGGCTGCTAGTTACACTGTGGAGGTGATTGAAATTGACAAAGCGTTGAAATTGATAAACAATTGGAATTGACAAGGTATTGAAATTGACAACCCATAGGAATTGCCAAGGCATTGGAATTGACAAGGCATTGGAATTGACAAGGCATTGGAATTGACAAGGCATTGGAATTGACAAGGTATTGAAATTGACAAGGCATTGGAATTGACAAGGCATTGGAATTGACAAGGCATTGGAATTGACAAGGCATTGGAATTGACAAGGTATTGGAATTGACAAGGTATTGAAATTGACAAGGCATTGGAATTGACAAGGCATTGAAATTGACAAGGCATTGGAATTGACAACCCATTAGAATTGACAACCCATTGGAATTGACAACCCATAGGAATTGTCAAGGCCTTGGAATTGACAAGGCATTGGAATTGACAAAGCATTGCTTAGATCAACACTTAACTCTATTAAACAATGTTACAATCACCCTTTAATATGTTTAGCTTGCAGTAACAAAAATACATTTATTTGCCGTGAAAAAAACGTTGCCTTTGAAAGCAATTTGTTGTTTTACGGAGTGACCGCTAGGTGATTGGAACGAATCCCTTCCTCAGTTATAGAGGACAATCGGCAATAACGGCGTCCATTCCCTCTGTAATGGTCCGTTAGAACGAGGGTTTTACTGTACATGTGACTCCCTTCCTGTTAAGTGCTCTTTCAATTCCCCCTTAAAGTGATTCCGATATAAAGACTAAACTCTCAGCACCACAAGTTTTTGACACGATGTCGACATCACTGCCAACTCCGAGAACACAACTCCTAATTCCTCCATGCTAAATCGCCCGCAGAATTGACAACATTGCATTTCAAGTGACTATAGTATGTGATATGGCTGGGGCCTGACCATCACACCACCTATGCTTTCCCCCCTTGAACACTGATCCAGATCTAACTGTGAAACCATCCCTGTGTGTAGATGATGCATGTTTGCATGTGTCGACGGAACCCCGCGCCATTCTGCCAACCACTAGCTATTTCTAAACCTGTCGCCTGACTGAGAATTTTAAAATGACCAGAAAATGCTGGAAAGACACTCAGCAGGTGCGACCGCACCTGCGGAAAAGAGACACAGAGTTAACGTGTAACATGGAGAATTGTGGCCCTTCGGCCCACAATGTCTGTGCTGAACATGGTGCCCAGGTCAGCATTTACCCGCAAAACATTTCTGCTTAACATTTCAACGTTCGCTGTCCTTCTCTCACCGCAGATGCTGGCTGACTTGTTGAGTGTTTCCTGCATTGTCCCAGTTTTGTTTTCAGTTTTCCAGCATCTGCTGGGTTTTTTTTCTCTTTTGATATTTGTGCATCGTGGGGAAGGTGGGTGGATAGGTTCTGCAAAATGGCCCAACATGTATCGTGTGCCAAGCTGTTGTTGACTTGGAACCTCTGCTTGCTGGTGGGTGGACAAGCGCACTGTCAAACAGCAGAGTGGGGGGTTCACGATGAGTTAAGGTGAAGGGGTCAATATAACAGGAGGCTGATGTCAGGGTGCAGCATTCTCCTCGCTCACGTCTCATTAGTGCCCAAATAAATCGATGAGTTCTGACCTTGTCGATGGGAGCAAGATTCAAGAGTCGTAGAGTGTTTTACTGTTATGCCCCTGTCCCACTTAGGAAACCGGAACGGGAAACCTCTGGAGACTTTGCGCCCCACCCAAGGTTTCCGTGCGGTTCCCGGAGGTTTTTATCAGTCTCCCTAATGGTCGAAAGTGGTTTCCGCTTTTTCTAAGTCCCGGCGATTATTTCAAAAAATTCAAAACCGGCCGCGACTAAAAATAGGTTGCCGTTTTAAAAATCGGTAATTTTTTAGTTGAAGCTGGTTGTGATGCTAGTTGAAGGTGGTTGCCGGAGGTTGCTGGTGGTTGCCGGAGGTTGCGGGTAGTGGTAGGTAAGATCTTCCACTACTTGCAACCTCCGGCAACCACCTTCAACTAGCATCGCAACCGGCTTCGACTAAAAAATAACCGATTTTTTAAACGGCAACCTATTTTTAGTCGCGACCCGTTTTGAATTATTTGAAATAATCTCCGGGACATAGAAGAAGCGAAAACCACTTTCGACCATTAGGGAGACTGACAAAAACCTCCGGGAACCTCCGGGTGGGGCTCAAAGTCTCCAGAGGTTTCCGTTCAAGTTTCCTAAGTGGGACAGGGGCATTACATGTCCCAGATGGAACAATTACATTCTTACTTGCAGCAGCACAATACCATCTCCACCAACGTCCACTCTTGCCCAGATGCATGCAATGGCTTTAGCAGCTTCTTGGCAGCTAATTGTCGGTCATCTCAGCCCGAACTCTGGCGCAGCCACTGCGAAAAAATATAATCAACCTTCCCTCGACCAACACGTCACCCGATCCCTCATCTCCAGAGATGCTGCCTGTCCCGCTGAGTTACTCCAGCTTTTATGTGTCTCTACCTTCTATGTAACCCCTTGCTTGAGGATGCGTACGCTGCACAGGCAGGGTCGGGCTGCAGGGGGCTCGAAGGCAGGATTCCGTCTCTCCCCCCCCCCCCCAAATAACAAAGTCCCTCCCTTTGGAAGTATAAATGACGGAGAAAATGACTTGCAAGCATTCACCTGTAATAAACTCTGTGGCATGTTTTAAGGAGCTTCAAGATATACTCTTCAGACCAGAAATGTCTATGTCGCTAAAATATTACTGCAGATGTTTTTGTCGATTCTATTACTTTCCCATCTTGTTCAGTAATGTACTTGTAACATGCATGTAATGGATAGACTGCAAGAGTTTACACTTTGGCTTCTGGTGTTGCAGATTGAGAATGGGGCTTATATAGTAACGGGCCTGAAGAGGTTCTTTGCCTTTGACAATCATGACTTCAATTTATAATGTATTTGGGATGTTTGGGAATCAATTGCCTCACTGAAATAAAATTGAGTTTTGATCATCATGGATGCGGCTGTGTTGGTGTTGTTGACTTTGTTCTTGGAGAACTGCATGAGGACAACATAGAAACATAGACAACAGGTGCAGGAGTAGGCCATTCGGCCCTTCGAGCCAGCACCGCCATTCAATGTGATCATGGCTGATCATCCAGAATCAGTATTTAAGAAGGAACTGCAGATGCTGGGAAATCGAAGGTACACAAAAATGCTGGAGAAACTCAGCGGGTGCAACAGCATCTATGGAGCGAAGGAAATAGGCAACGTTTCGGGCCGAAACGTTGCCTATTTCCTTCGCTCCATAGATGCTGCTGCACCCGCTGAGTTTCTCCAGCATTTTTGTGTACCATCCAGAATCAGTACCCTGTTCCTGCTTTCTTATCCCCATATCCCTTGTTTCCATTAGCCCTAAGAGCTAAATCTCACTCTCTCTTGAAAGCATCCAGTGAATTGGCCTCCACTGCCTTCGGTGGCAGAGCATTCCACAGATTCACAACCCTCTGGGTGAAAAAGTTTTTCCTCATCTAACCCCCAAATGGTTTACCCCTTATTCTTAAACTGTGTGACCCCTGGTTCTGGACTCCCCCAACATGGGGACCATTTTTCCTGCATCTAGCCTGTTCAATCCCTTAATAATTTTATATGTTTCTATAAGATATCCTCTCATCCTTCTAAACTCCAGTGAACTTCCAAGATGGTGCCCTACCCAGGTGACCATTTGCGTGCTGGCCACAGAAGTAAATCTGCAATCACATATTACAATTGCCCCACGCTCATAAATCTCAACGTTTCTTGCTTCACTCTCGGACTATCCTTGATCGGACTTTGCTGGCTTTACCTTGCACTAAACGTTATTCCTTTACCTTGTAAATGACTCGATTGTAATCATGTATTGTCTTTCCGCTGACTGGTTAGCACGCAACAAAAGCTTTTCACTGTACCTCGGTACACGTGACAATAAACTGAACTGAGATGTGTTCGACTTTAAGGTATGACATTGGGCACTGCATGGAAACAGGCGCTTCGGCCCATCGAGTCCCTGCCGACCATCAACCATTCCCTGTTTATGAAGGAACTGCAGATGCTGGAAAAATCGAAGGTAGACAAAAATGCTGGAGAAACTCAGCGGGTGAGGCAGCATCTATGGAGCGAAGGAATAGGTGATGTTTCGGGTCGAGACCCTTCTTTTTCAACCACTCCCTGCACACGAGGGGGAAATTCACAGAGGGACACTTATCCCACAAACCCCCACATCTTGTGAGGTGGAAGGGGACCGGAGGAAACCCACGCGGTCACCGGGAGAACGTGCAAACTCCACACAGACAGCACTTGAGGTCAGGATAGAACCTTGGCCTCTGGTGCTGTGAGGCAGTGGCTCCACCAGCCGCCTCCCTCGCTCCTGATGGACTGCGGAGCAGGGGGTATGTTGTAGAGCAGTAGGATTTATACGGTTAAGGTCTATAGCTGCCACCTCACCGTCTGCGAATGTCACCCATGGCTCGCTGGAATTGCAACTCGACACCTGAGCAAAGTTAAAGGATTTAAGTTGCCTCCCTGTGTCTGTCAACGTGTTAATAATGTGTAAATGTGTCCACTCACCCTGCGACCACAGCCCATTGCCAGACCAATCCTCATTTGTTTTCCTACAGGGAGGAACCAAAGATAGACACTAAAAGCTGGAGTAACTCAGAACGGTGGCGCAGCGGGTAGAGCTGCTGCCTCCCAGCGCCAGAGACCCGGGTTCCATCCCGACTACGGGCGCTGTCTGTACGGAGTTTGTACGTTCTCCCCGTGACCTGCGTGGGTTTTCTCCGGGTGCTCCGGTTTCCTCCCACACTCCAGAGACGTGCAAGGTTGTAGGTTAATTGGCTTAGGTAAAAAATTGTACATAGTCTCTAGTGTGTGTAGGGTAGTGCTAGTATAGGGGGTGAAAGCTGGTTGGCACAGACTCCGTGGGCCGAAGGGCCTGTTTCCGCGCTGCATCTTATAAATTGTTACAGGAAAGATGTTGTCAAGCTGGAAAGAGTACAGAGAAAATTTATGAGGCTTTTGCCAGAACTAGAGGGTGTGAGCTACAGGGAGAGGTTGAGCAGGCTGGGACTCTATTGCATGGAGCGCAGGAGGATGAGGGATGATCTTATAGAGGTTTATAAGATCATGAGAGGAATAGATTGGATAGATGCACAGAGTCTCTTGCCCAGAGTAGGTGAATCGAGGACTTGAGGTTTAAGGTGAAGGGGGAAAAGATTTAATAGAAATCCGAGGGGTAACTTTTTCACACAGAGGGTGGTGGGTGTATGGAACAAGCTGCCAGAGGAGGTAGTTGAGGCTGGGACTATCCCAACATTTAAGAAACAGTTAGACTGGTACATGGTTGGGACAGATTTAGAGGGAAATGCACCAAATGCGGGCAAGTGGGACTAGCGTAGATGGGACACGTTGGGCAAGTTGGGCCGAAAGGCCTGTTTCCACACTGCATCACTCAATCTCTGTGGTGGAAGATTGCAACCATCACGTGGTCCGCCCTGTTTCGACGAATGCAATCAACCTGGCGTACACAATCAAATAAGATCGAATAGAACAAGTTGTCCTACAACTTTAGGCCGTACACAAGAAGAACACAGTTTAAGGATAAGGGGGAAATCTTTTAGGACCGAGATGAGGAAAACATTTTTCACACAGAGAGTGGTGAATCTTTGGAATTCTCTGCCACAGAATGTAGTTGAGGCCACAGTTCTTTGGCTATATTTAAGAGGGAGTTAGATGTGGCCCTTGTGGCTAAAGGGATCAGGGGGTATGGAGAGAAGGCAGGTACAGGATACTGAGTTGGATGATCAGCCATGATCATATTGAATGGCGGTGCAGGCTCGAAGGGCCGAATGGCCTACTCCTGCACCCATTTTCTATGTTTCTAAGAAGAAGACTCAATCTCTAAAGTCGAACATCTCAATCTCGTTTTAAACCCCCTGTTCCTCAGGGCGCTGTTGAAACGAGGGCGTCTGCGCCCAGTAACGCCGACTGACTGATGCTAATAAATTCCATCTCTCCCGCCCCATCGGACACGATGATTAAGCCGCTCGCTTGGAATTCTGGCTGCCGTCAGCGAAAGATAAATCACATGCGAGGATTTTAATTTAAGACCTCTGGTTGCATTTTACAAGATGAACATATTTTTAAAATTAAAAACAACCTACTTATACTGACTGCAAACATCGGTATGTACTTTTGTACACATCACCACAATGTGGCAATCTTTCATCTTTTTATCTATACTTTGTTAGGGCCCTGTCCCACTGTACGAGTTCATTCAAGAGCTCTCCTGAGTTTGAAAAAAAAAATCGAACTCGTGGTAAGCACATAGAATGTACGTAGCGGGTACGTCGGAGCTCGGGGACGTCTCTTAGCGGCTCGTAACGCTAACGGCAGGTACTCGGGAAACGCGGTAAGCTCGGGAAGACTCGTGAAGATTTTTCAACATGTTGAAAAATGTCCACGAGAGCCCCGAGTACCTACGAGCGGCCATTACCGTAATTCTCCGAGTTCGAATCAGGGGAAACTCGGGAGAGCTCTTGAATTAGCTCGTACAGTGGGACAGGCCCATTAGTTTTACCCTGTGATTAAAACAGGGCAAAGGATCAATATCCAATAGACGTTTAACTGTTAGTGTCATAGAGTGATACAGCGTGGAAATGGGCCCTTCGGCCCAACTAGCCCATACCGGCCAACATGTCCCATCTACAGTAGTCCCACCTGCCCGCGCTTGGTCCAGATCCCTCCAAACCTGTCCTATCCATGTACCTGTCTAAATGTCTCTTAAATGTTGGGATAGTCCCAGCCTCAACTACCTCCTCTGGCAGCCCGTTCCATACACCCACCACCCTCTGTGTGAAAAGGTTACCCCTCGGATTCCAATTAAATCTTTACCCCTTCACCTTGAACCTATGTCCTCTGGTCCTCGATTCACAATACTAAACTAAACTAAACTCAAGTTGATGTGTGTGGCTTTGAATTGGCCTCTCGTTGACCAGTCAAGTTGAGGGTTTGGTCTCGCCCGCATCCCACACACAATCCCTTGACTTCCCAACGTGTTAGCCCAGGGGTGAGTCAACATCCACAACCCAGACCTCCTGCCGTTTAATAAATCACAACGGAATTCTTGGAGGAGAGAGCCTCTCTTCAGATGGGGCATAAATCAGCGTCACATGTTGATCCTGAAACCTCAGCACGGAGCAGAGACACGGTGCTTCAATGCTGCACCAAAGAACAAGGGATCAATTATCTTCCAAGTGGCAGGAGGGATTGTGACAAGCGCAGTGCACCTGCAGTTCCTCCTTCCCACAGTGGCGTGTTTGTTTCAAGGCACCTAAAGTAGCAGGTTGCAAGATTTTCTAGGAAGCTGCAAAAGAAAAGGTTCTTTGTAAGAGAGATTCGCAGCTAAAAATCTGGCTTTGGCCCGAGCCATATACCGTATTGCACTCTCCATCTTCCCCATTAAGGTCAATTAACTTTTTCCCCCCCGTCTCGGAGATTTATGTTGAACAGAATGAATATTGCACCTGTCTCTGGCAGACTCAATGCTGGAGAGAGGACAGGGGGCCAGGGGAATACACATGGTGAATTTGTAATTAGGGAGCAGTCGGGCAGACTCGGACTTTATCCCTTGGAGCGCAGGAGGATGAGGCATGTGATGTAATCGAGGCGTACTAAATCACGAGGGGAATAGATAAGGGTGAATGCACAGACACTTTTACCCAGGGCAGGGGAATCGAGAAACAGTGGACATAGGTTTAAGGTGAGAGGGGAGAGATTTAATAGGATCCCAAGGGGCACCTTTTTCACTGGGTGTATGGAACGAGCTGCTGGAGGAGGACTGAAGAAGGGTCCCGACCAAAAATGTCACCCATTCCATTTCTAAGGAGATGCTGCCTGACCCGCTGAGTTACATACACCCACCACCCTTTGTGTGAAAAGGTTACCCCTCTGATTCTTATGAAATCTTTCCCCCTTCACCTTTAACCTAAAGGTTCTCGATAAATCTTTGTATATTTGTAAAGATTAATCTTAGTGAATCTTCTTTGCACTCTCTCCAGTGTAACATCACGAGGTGAGAGGGGCAACGTTCAAATGGGATGTGAATGAACTGCTATTCAAAGTGAATGGCATGTTGGCTTTTATAACAAGAGGAATCAAATATAGGAGCAAAGAGGTCCTTCTGCAGTTGTAGAGAGCCCTAGTGAGACCACACCTGGAGTATTGTGTGCAGTTTTTTGGTCTCCTAATTTGAGGAAGGACATTCTTGCTATTGAGGGAGTGCAGCGTAGGTTTACAAGGTTAATTCCCGGGATGGCGGGACTGTCATATGCTGAGAGAATGGAGCAGCTGGGCTTGTACACTCTGGAGTTTAGAAGGATGAGAGGATATCTCATTGAAACATATAAGATTGTTAAGGGTTTGGTCATGCTAGAGGCAGGAAACATGTTCCCGATGTTGGGGGAGTCCAGAACCAGGGGCCACAGTTTAAGAATAAGGAGTAAGCCATTTAGAACGGAGACGAGGAAACACTTTTTCTCACAGAGAGTGGTGAGTCTGTGGAATTCTCTGCCTCAGAGGGCGGGTGAGGCAGGTTCTCTGGATGCTTTCAAGAGAGAGCTAGATAGGGCTCTTAAAATGTGATCAACCATGATCACATTGAATGGCGGTGCTGGCTCGAAGGGCTGAATGGCCTACTCCTGCACCTATTGTCTATTGTCTATTGTCTAAATAGATACCTCCTGCCCATTAATCTGTGATCACATGAACTTGCAAACATTTACCACCCAATTATGAGTCAAAACCAGAAATTACAAATTACTTTCTGCGATAACATCTACTGAATATTTAATACACATTCCTGTGTCTGTCTGTCCAAACCATAGGTATGTTGAAAGATCAGTGTGTCACGGTGGCGCAGCGGTAGAGTTGCTGCCTCACAGCGGCAGAGACCCGGGTTTGATCTCGACTACGGGTGCTGTCTGTACGGAGTTTGCACGTTCTCCCCGTGACCTGCGTGGGTTTTCTCAAAGATCTTCGGTTTCCTCCCACACTCCAAAAACGTACAGGCAAGCAGGTGAATTGACTTGGTATCATTGTAAATTGTCCCAAGTGAGTGTAGGATAGTGCGGGGATCACTGGTTAGCATGGACTCGATGGGCTGAAGGGCCTGTTACCACTTTGTAATCCTAGACTAGGATTATAACAGTAACTAAATAATAGTCATTCGTAAAAGATGAAATAGCGGCACATTTGGATAGTAGTAACAGGATCAGTCCGAGTCAGCATGGATTTACAAAGGGGAAATCATGCTTGACTAATCTTCTGGGATTTTTTGAGGATGTAACTAGGAAAATGGACAAGGGAGAGCCAGTGGATGTAGTGTACCTGCACTTTCAGAAAGCTTCAGGAAACATGTTCCCGATGTTGGGGGAGTCCAGAACCAGGGGCCACAGTTTAAGAATAAGGGGTAAGCCATTTAGAACGGAGACGAGGAAACACTTTTTCTCACAGAGAGTGGTGAGTCTGTGGAATTCTCTGCCTCAGAGGGCGGTGGAGGCCGGTTCTCTGGATGCTTTCAAGAGAGAGCTAGATAGGGCTCTTAAAGATAGCAGAGTCTGGGGATATGGGGAGAAGGCAGGAACGGGGTACTGATTGTGGATGATCAGCCATGATCACATTGAATGGCGGTGCTGGCTCGAAGGGCCGAATGGCCTACTCCTGCACCTTTTGTCTATTGTCTATTGAACCGCAGATGCTGGTTCACACCGAAGATAGATACAAAATGCTGGAGTAACTCAGCGGGACAGGCAGCATCTCTGGTGCAGGAGTAGGCCATTCGGCCCTTCGAGCCAGCACCGCCATTCAATGTGATCATGGCTGATCATCCCCAATCAGTACCCCGTTCCTGCCTTCTCCCCATATCCCCTGACTCCACTATTTTTAAGAGCCGTATCTAGCTCTCTCTTGAAAGTATCCAGAGAACCGGCCTCCACCGCCCTCTGATCACATTGAATGGCGGTGCTGACTCGAAGGGCTGAATGGCCTACTCCTGCACCTATTGTCTATTGTCTAAACTAAACTAAACTCAACTCAACTAAAAAACCTGAGTGCCCACGAATAAAACTCAAATTGGCTTCGACCCCAAAAATATAATTCTAAAAGCACCTGCATTCAAGTGTAGCGGGCGGAAGCATGTGCTAAGTGGCCAGTCCATTATTATTTACCGAGGGCACATCTTAGCTTCTGGTTTCACTATTCAGGGTTAATGTGGAAGCTATTAATGTAATGAAGATATGGGTTACTAGAAACCAACCAGGCATCGAGTTATACCAGTGTGGGGAAACTCGAGAGACCAGAGAAACATTTCAGGAGTCAGGCTGCAAGCCTTCACCAAAAGAATGTCATTAGTCTAAAGTGCAAAGCATCTTGCAATGAACAATGGACAATAGACAATAGGTGTAGGAGTAGGCCATTCAGCCCTTCGAGCCAGCACCGCCATTCAATGTGATCATGGCTGATCATCCACAATCAGTACCCCGTTCCTGCCTTCTCCCCACATCCCCTGACTCCGCTATCTTTAAGAGCCCTATCTAGCTCTCTAATGAAAGTATCCAGAGAACCGGCCTCCACCGCCCTCTGAGGCAGAGAATTCCACAGACTCCTGCACCTATTGTCTAAAATGTTGGAGTAACTCAGCGGGACAGGCAGCATCCATGGAGGGAAAGAATGGCCGACAATTCGTGTCGGGACCCTTCCTCAGACCCGAAACGTCACCCATTCCTTCTCTCCAGAGATGCTGCCTGTCCCGCTGAGTTACTCCAGCATTTTGTGTCTGTCTGCAGTTCTTTTTTACACACATATAATGATATTCTTAATTCATAAACTGTGTGCCAAGTTGCTGGAGAACTAAATAATGACGGTGAACTTTTCAGACATGCCGGTACTCCAGAATTGAGCTAAACTCAAAACAAAACTCAGGTTGAAGGTGCCAGATAAATGAAATAAGTGTTGCCAGTTTTTTTTTGTTCGTTTTTAAGAGACATAGTGTAGAAACAGACCCTTCGGCCCACCAAGTCCACCCCGACCAGCGATCCCCGTGCACTAACACTATCCTACACCCACTAGGGACAATTTTTATATACACCAAGCCAATTAACTTGCAAACCTGTACGTCTTTGGAGTGTGGGAGGAAACCGAGGACCTCGGAGAAAACCCACGCAGGTCACGGGGAGAACGTGCAAACTCCGTACAGACAGCACCCGTGGTCGGGATGGAACCCGGGTCTCTGGCGCTGTGAGGCAGCAGCTCTACCCGCTGCCGCTAATGTGCTTGTCGTGTGTCTTTAGAGAAGTTTGGGGAAATGTTTATCGTCTTGGGCAACAGCTGTTGGCCTGGATTCATGTAGAAAAAATCCAATAACTTTGTCAACTCATAATAAAACGTTAGCAATTTCACATTCATTTATTGTCTGGCTTAATTTGATGTCCCGTGGATTATACATTCATTACACTATAAATCCCAAACTTCCTTTCATTCAGTCTGTTCCTAACTATTCTGTAATCCTGTCTGCCAATTTTGCAATGGAGGTTTGAGCCCAGAACAGTCCAGCACAGGAACAGGCCCTTCGGCCCACAATGTCCGTGCTGGACATAATCCCCTCTGTCTGGATGTGATCCGTATCCCTCCATTCCCTGCATGTCCACGTGCCTGTCTAAAAGCCTCTTAAACACCACTATCGTATCTGCCTCCACCCCCACCCCTGGCAGCGGGTTCCAGGCACCCACCCACCCTCTGTGTGAAAAGATTGCCCCTTGATTTATTGATTCATACTTCAGCTTCAAATGTGACATGTCAGAGGGTGGTGAATCTGTGGAATTCTTTGCCACAGACGGCAGTGGAGTCCACAAGTCAGTGGATATATTTAAGGCAGAGATTGACAGATTCTTGACTCTAGTACGGGTGTCAGGGGTTGCGGGGAGAAGGCAGGAGAATGGGGTTAGGAGGGAGAGATAGATCAGCCGTGATTGAATGGCGGAGTAGACTTGATGGGCCACTAACACTATCCTAGACGTACTAGGGACAATTTACAATTTTTACTGAAGTCAAATTAACCAACAAACCTGCACGTCTTTGGAGTGTGGGAGGAAACCGGAGCGCCCGGAGAAAACCCACACAGTCACGGGGAAAAGGTACAAACTCCGTACAGGCAGCACCCGTAGTCGGGATCAATCCCGGGCCTCTGGCGCTGTGAGGCAGCATCTCTTTTGTGTATTAACCAGCATCTGCAGTTCCTTCTTTCTAACTTATTTATTCATTTCTGGTTTAAAATAGGAAAACAAGACCTTGCGGTTTACCCATCATCAGACAGAGAATAATTAGCAAAGTATATATTTTTATTGAAATATATAAGACAACATTCTGCATAAGGCTGAGGAAATAAAATGTAGATTGTGATCCCCAAACTCGTTGGGGTGGTGATACAACGCTAGATAATTCCTTCGATATAAAATGTTTTCAAAAATTATATTTGTTGTAGACGTGACATATAAGTCCAGGGAAAGCTGTCGGAGAGAGCAGACAAACTACGCACTTTCTGCAGACTAACGAACTCAGTTAGAGAATGATCCCAGGAATGAGTGGGTTAACATATGATGAGCGTTTGTCGGCACTGGGCCTGCACTCGCTGGAGTTTAGAAAGATGAGAGGACACCTCACTGAAACAAGTGAAAGGCCTGGATAGAGTGGATGTGGAGAGGGAGGAGAGTCTAGGACTAGCGGGCACAGCCTCAGAATTAAAGGACGTTCCTTTAGGAAGGAGATGAGGAGGAATTTCTTTAGTCAGAGGGTGGTGAATCTGTGGAATTCTTTGCCACAGACGGCTGTGGAGGCCACAAGTCAGTGGATATATTTAAGGCAGTGATAGATAGATTCTTGATTAGTGTGGGAGTCGGGGATTATGGGGAGAAGGGGTTGAGAGGGAGAGATAGATCAGCCATGATTGAATGGTGGATTAGACTTGATGGGCCGAATGGCCTAATCCTGCTCCTATCGCTTATGAACTTATCACAGAAGCGTGTGGACAGCTGCAGTGTGCCCACACCAACACTAATTGCAACGTTTATTTTCTTGATTGCAAGGAATAAAAGATGGATGCTGGATGCACTGCCTTGCAGCAAGGTTAACACAAAGTGGCCTAATTAAAATAATGGTTTACACAGTGAGCAGTTAGATTCTCCAGCTTTCCTTTCCTCTCTGCCGTAAGGATTGAGGCCGCAAGGCTGTTGCGGAGTGGTTTGGGGAGTTTGTACAGGGCCCTAGTGAGACCACATCTGGAGTATTGTGTGCAGTTTTGGTCTCCTAATTTGAGGAAAGACATTCTTGCTATTGAGGGAGTCCAGCGTAGGTTTACAAGGTTAATTCCCGGGATGGCGGGACTGTCATATGCTGAGAGAATGGAGTGCGGCTGGGCTTGTATATTCTGGAGTTTGTGAGGATGTGAGGGAATCTCATTGAAACATATAAGATTGTAAAAGGCTTGGACACGCTAGAGGCAGGAAACATGTTCTCGATGTTGGGGGAGTCCAGAACCAGGGGCCACACAGTTTAAGAATAAGGGGTAAGCCATTTAGAACGGAGACGAAGAAACACTTTTTCACAGAGAGTGGTGAGTCTGTGGAATTCTCTGCCTCAGAGGGCGGTGGAGGCAGGTTCTCTGGATGCTTTCAAGAGAGAGCTAGATAGGGCTCTTAAAGATAGCGGAGTCAGGGGATATGGGGAGAAGGCAGGAACGGGGTACTGATTGGGGGAAGATCAGCCATGATCACATTGAATGGCGGTGCTGGCTCGAAGGGCCGAATGGCCTACTCCTGCACCTATTGTCTATTGTCTATTGTAGAGCAAGTGTGGAGTGACCGTGCTAACTGAAATGGCCCGCACCTCTAGTGTTAGCTTGAGTATATCGGCGGACGGACAAAGTGATTGCTACCGTAGACAGATACAAAACGCTGGCGTAACTCAACGGGACCGGCAGCATCTCTGGAGAGAAGGAAGGGGTGACGTTTGGGGTCGCGACCCTTCCTCCGGCCATCACTGGCCCGGTGATCCCCGCGTGGCGGGTTAGCCTTTGAGCGTGGCGACGTTAGAGTCCGGCTTGGCGTAGTCGGGGTTCCGACCGCCGCTCGAAGCTTTCTCCAGCAGCTTCTTATTCAGCTGCTCCACCCGCTGCGTGTTCTTCTTCACCTGCCGCAGGGTGCGCTTCACCCGCTTGACCTTGTCCTTCAGCTGCTTGTTGCGGCCCTCCAACATGGCCACCCTGTTGACCAGCTTCCTCACCCGGTCTTCTTCCTCAAACAGGGCCTTCTGCACCGTGGAGCACATCAACTGCAAGACAAGCACACGTCAATAGACAATAGGCAACAGACAACAGGTGCACGAGTAGGCCATTCGGCCCTTCGAGCCAGCACCGCCATTCAATTTAATCTACAGTGGCCAAAGTCCAAATGAAATGACCACACGTTTGTGTCAACAGCCATCATTATTTATCAATGGGGAAAGAGGTAGATGTTTAACTTTGGCACAAGCTTGCTGCGTTAGCCGAAGAAATGTTTGTAGGTTAATTGGCTTCTGTAAATTGTCAATAGACAATAGACAATAGGTGCAGGAGTAGGCCATTCGGCCCTTCGAGCCAGCACCGCCATTCAATGTGATCATGGCTGATCATCCACAATCAGTACCCCGTTCCTGCCTTCTCCCCATATCCCCTGACTCTGCTATCTTTAAGAGGCCTATCTAGCTCTCTCTTGAAAGTATCCAGAGAACCTGCCTCCACCGCCCTCTGAGGCAGAGAATTCCACAGACTCACAACTCTCTGGGTGGAAAAGTGTTTCCTCATCTCCGTTCTAAATGGCTTACCCCTTATTCTTAAACTGTGGCCCCTGGTTCTGGACTCCCCCAACATCGGAAACATGTTTCCTGCCTCTAGCATGTCCAAGCCCTTAATAATCTTATATGTTTCAATGAGATTCCCTCTCATCCAACTCCGGAGTGTACAAGCCCAGCCTGTTCCATAGTACACACATCTCCATCCCGGTCCGTTCAATGGCTTGGCTTGGATTGGTTTAGTTTGCTTAATTTTATTTTAATTTAGCTGAGATTATGTTATCACCATGCGTACGTACAGACAGCACTGACGTCAGGATTGAGCCCAGGGTCGATCTCTGGCGCTGTAAGGCAGCAGCTCTACTGTGCGGTTTAGTTTAGTTTATTTTGCTTGGCTTGGTCAAGTTTCAAAAGATTATCCCTAGTTTAGTTTAGTTTAGAGAAACAGCGTGGAAACAGGCCCTTCGGCCCACCGAGTCCGTGCCGACCAGCGATCCCCGCACACTAGCACTATCCTACACACAGTAGGGACAATTTACAATTTTTACTGAAGTCAAATTAACCGACAACCTGAACGTCTTTGGAGTGTGGGAGGAAACCGGAGCGCCCGGAGAAAACCCACGCAGGTCACAGGAAGAACGCACAAACTCCATACAGACAGTACCTGTAGTCAGGATCGAACCCGGATCTCTGGTGCCGTAAAGCCCCTGTCCCACTTAGGAAACCTGAACGGAAACCTCTGGAGACTTTGCGCCCCACCCAAGGTTTCCGTGCGGCTCCCGGAGGTTGCAGGTGGTTGCCGGAGGTTGCAGGTAGTGGAAGCAGGTAGGGAGACTGACAAAAACCTCCGGGAACCGCACGGAAACCTAGGGTGGGGCACAAAGTCTCCAGAGGTTTCCGTTCAGGTTTCCTAAGTGGGACAGGGGGGTAGGCCGCAACTCTACCGCTGCACCAGAGTACGGGGGGATCGCTGGTCAGCGCGGACTCGGTGGGCCAGAGGGCCTGTTTCCGTGCTGTATCTCTAAACTAAACTAAAACAGCTGCTTCACTCTGTCACCCACACTCTCGCTGTGGGTCGACTGGGCTTGTATTCACTGGAATTTAGGATGAAAGGGGATCTTATAGAAACATATAAAATTCTTAAGGGATTGGGCATGCTAGATGCAGAAAAAATGTTCCCCATGTTGGGGGAGTCCAGAACCAGGGGTCACACAGTTTAAGAATAAGGGGTCGGCCATTTAGGACTGAGATGGGGAAAAAAGTTTTCACCCAGAGAGTGGTGAATCTGTGGAATTCTCTGCCACAGAAGGCAGTGGAGGCCGATTCACTTGATGTTTTCAAGAGAGAGTTAGATTTAGCTCTTGGGGCTAACGGAATCAAGGGATATGGGGAGAAGGCAGGAACCTGGGTACTGATTTTGGATGATCAGCCATGATCATATTGAACGGCGGTGCTGGCTCGAAGGGCCGAATGGCCGACTATTGTCTATGTTTCTCAAGGTCACCGATGGAGCGGGCGTGGTGTGGTTCTAACACTAGCGGTCAGTCATTAGGGGCTGACACATCAGCTGATAGTCCAGCGGTTCACACCTCATCACCCTCCTTCACCACCGAGATAATCGGATGCCTTGCGTTCTCCAGCTGCGTCTGAGCAGATTCCTGGCCCCTTCCCGGGAAAACAACGGAAAATATCCCCGGAATTCCAGACTTTCGATTTTGCGTAGGAATCGCTATTGCCTCAGTTAATGTCAAATAGTTTCATTTAGTTTAGTTTGGAGATACAGCACGGAAACAGGCCCTTCGGCCCATCGAGTCCGTGCTGACCCGTTCACACTAGTTACCCCACTTTCTCACTCCCACTCCCTACACACTAGGGGGCAATTTACAGGGGGGCAATTAAACCTACAAACCCGCACGTCTTTGGGATGTTGGGGGAAACCGGGGCAACTGGAAGAAACCCACGCGGTCACAGGGAGAACGTGCAAACTCCACATAGACAGCACCCGAGGTCAGGATCGAACCCGGGTCTCTGACTCTGTAAGGCAGCAACTCTACCGCTGTGCCAGCGTGCCGCCCTGAACAGGCTTTCTTAAGCTGAGAAAGAACGAAGTTAGGCACAAAAAGCTGGAGTAACTCAGCGGGTCAAATAACATCTCTAGAAAGAAGGAATGGGCGACTTTTCGGGTCTGAAGGAGGGTCTCGACCGCAAACGTCACCCATTCCTTCTCTCCAGAGATGCCTGACTATCATGACTACTCGTGTCAGCTTTGGACGACACCAGCGGGATTGTGTCACTTCTGTCTGCTGTTCGACGCTTGGTAATAAAAAGCCCCTGTGTAGACAATAGACAATAGGTGCAGGAGTAGGCCATTCGGCCCTTCGAGCCAGCACCGCCATTCAATGTGATCATGGCTGATCATCCCCAATCAGTATCCCGTTCCTGCTCTGAGGCAGAGAATTCCACAGACTCACAACTCTCTGTGTGAAAAAGTGTTTCCTCGTCTCCGTTCTAAATGGCTTACCCCTCATTCTTAAACTGTGGCCCCTGGTTCTGGACTCCCCCAACATCGGGAACATGTGTCCAAACTCTTAATAATCTTAGGTAGACAAAAGTGCTGGAGAAACTCAGCGGGTGCAGCAGCATCTATGGAGCGAAGGAAATAGGCAACTTTTCGGGCTGAAACCCTTCTTCAGATCTTATATGTTTCAATAAGATCCCCTCTCAACCTTCTGGACTCCCCCAACATCGGGAACATGTTTCCTGCCTCTAGCGCGTCCAAACCCTTAATAATCTTATATGTTTCAATGAGATGCCCTCTCATCCTTCTAAACTCCAGAGTGTACAAGCCTAGCCACTCCATTCTCTCAGCATATGACAGTCCCGCCATCCTGGGAATTAACCTTGTAAACCTACACTGGACTCCCTCAATAGCAAGAATGTCCTTCCTTAAATTAGGGGACCAAAACTGCACACAATACTCCATTGTCAAACAGAAACCTGACCTCCCCTTGTCTTATCTTTGTTTGGGTTCATGAAGATGTTGGGAATCTGAGGAATGCCCGATCCCCCCCTTGGCAGAGTGGTTGAGCGATTGTGTTACTGTCCAGGCAGGGTTTAAGTTCGCCACTGAGAACTTTAGCAAGCAGGCAGATCTCCACATCAGCCGGGAGTGCAGGTTTATGACTTGGCTCAACTATGTGTCGGAAGGAACTGCAGATGCTGGTTTGTGACAAAGATAGGCACAAAAAGCTGGAGTAACTCAGCGGGACAGGCAGCATCTCTGGGGGAAAGGCATTGGGGTCGAGACCCTTCTTCGGACGGAGAGTCGGGGGAAAGGGAGACGAGAGATACAGATGGTGATGTCGAGAGATATCGATCAAATGAATGATAGATATGCAAAAAAAGTAACACTGATAAAGGGGACGGGACAGTGTTAACTGTGGGCTGGGTGAAAATGAGTTACAGACAATGAAACTCAACAAGGCGACTTTGAGGCTGGTACAACTACTTGGGTGGGGGAGGGAGGGAGAGAGAGGGGATGCAAGGGTTACTTCAAGTTAGAGAAGTCAATGTTCACACCGCTGGGCTGCCCAAGCGAAATATGAGATGCTGTTCCTCCAGTTTGCGCTGGGCCTCACTCTGACAGTGGAGGAGGCCTAGGACAGAAAGGTCAGTGGGAGGGGGAGTTAGTATTTAGCGAAACGATCCCCCATTCTAACATTGATTTCTGTAATTTCAAGTAACCGTTGCATTCCCTTTCACTCTGTCCCTCCCCCACGGAAGGTGAGAGATTCAGGAGGGGCCTCGGGGGCAAATCTTTCACGCAAGGGGCAGCATGTATCTGGAATGAGGGGCCAGAGGAAGCTCTAGAACTCGTACAAATACGACTTTGAGAAGTCAGTGGTGGTGAATGTGAACAGTCTGGGGAAGGGTCTCGATTAGAAACATCGTCTGTCCATTCCCTCCACACATGCTGCCTGACCCACTCAGTTCCTCCAGCACTTTCTGCTTTGCCTAAGATTCCAGCATCTGCAGTTCCTTTTTGTCACCAAATCTTTCTTCCTATTTTCTTCTCCGACAAACCCCGCTTCCCATCGCACTCCCCACACGGATAAACTTGCTTTTCCATTTCTTCTAGATACCCCCAAAACTCTGTCTCAAATTTACGCTGCCTTCAAACCACGCAGCTTTAGGTTTATGGTTTAGTTTGGAGATAAAGCACAGAAACAGGCCCTTCGGCCCATCGAGTCCGCACCGCCCAGCGATCCCCGTACACTAACATTATCCTACACACACTAGGGACAATTTACAATTTTCACTGAAGCCAATTAACCTACAAACCTGTCGTCATTGGGGTGTGGGAGGCAGGGTTGCCAACTGTCCCGTATTAGCCGGGACATCCCATATATTGGGCTAAATTGGTTTGTCCCGTAGGGGACCGCCCTTGTCCCGTATTTGGCCGCCACTACTCGGGTCGAGGGGACTGTCGGGTCGTCCGGCCCCGCCTCACCCGTCCCGACGTAGTGCAGCCCATGGAGTGCAGCAGCAGCAGCAGCAGCAGCATCAGCGCCTCGCCCGTGGCCCCGTCGGTCGCTCGGTAGCCCGGCCAGCTGTCCGACCTTCGGACCTTCGCTCACCGCTGACACCACCACCACCCCTCCTTCTCACGGCCGATCATCGGTTCACGAGTTGGACGGGGCGCCGGACTTTGCGCGCGACGTCTCGCGGCCCCCGGGCCAAAACTCCTCAGCTGGCCCCGCCGGCTGGGCTTTGTGTGCAGTCCAGCACCCGGGGCCCAACTCATCATTCACCCAGCCACGGCCCAGTCGGTCAATGGACTGCCGTGGGGAATTTGGAGTGTGGGAGGAAACCGGAGCACCCGGAGAAAACCCACGCAGGTCACAGGGAGAACGTACAAACTCCGTACAGACAGCATCCGTAGTCGGGATCGAACCCGGATCCCTGTAAGGCAGTAGCTCTACTGCAGCACCATATATAAGCTCTGGATTCATACCGTAAAAAGTTAGCAAGCAGCAGCTGATGTACGCACACTGTCCTGTGTTCAGCATCATTATCCAGCTGCAGTATTGTGCCTGACAGATACAACAATTACTTACAACCTGCTCACCAGTTCATCATTTCTGGATCACAGCACAATCCTTTTTGCAGTTTAAACGTTAATGATTCCTTTGCTGGTAAGAACATTAAACAGTGCAGCACAGGTACAGGTACAGGCCCTTCGGCCCACAATGTCTGTGCTGAACATGAGTCATAGATGATACAGTGTGGAAACAGGCCCTTCAGCCCAACCCATCCATTCCGACCAACATGTCCCACCTACACTAGTCCCACCTGCCTGCGTTTGGCCCATATCCCTCCAAACCTGTTCTATCCATGTACCTGTCTAACTGTTTCTTAAACGTTGGGGTAGTCCCAGCCTCAACTACCTCCTCTGGCAGCTCGTTCCATACACCCACCACCCTTTGTGTGAAAAAGTTACTCCTAGTAAATCTTGCCCCCCCCCCCCCCCCCCCCTCACCCTAGGCGATGTGGTCTGGTTCTCGATTCTCCTACTCTGGGCAAGAGACTTTGTGCATTTAGCTTGTTTAAGAAAGAACTGCAGATGCTGGAAAAATTGAAGGTAGACAAAAATGCTGGAGAAACTCAGCGGGTGAGGCAGCATCTATGGAGCGAAGGAGTAGTTGACGTTTCAGGTCAAGACATGGAAAGCATCTATGCAGCGAAGGAATAGGCGACGTTTCGGGTCGAGACCCTTCCGGGTCTCGACCCGAAACGTCGCCTATTCCTTCGCTCCATAGATGCTGCCTCACCCGCTGAGTTTCTCCAGCATTTCTGTCTACCTTTGTGCATTTAACTGATCTATTCCTCGCTTGATTTTGTACACCTCTATAAGATCACCCCTCATCCTCCTCTTCTCCATGGAATAGAGACCCAGCCTGCTCAACCTCTCCCTGTAGCTCACACCCTCTAGTCCTGGCAACATCCTTGTAAATCTTCTCTGTACCCTTTCCAGCATGACAATATCTTTACTTTAACACGGTGCCAGGGCCGAAACGTTGCCTATTTCCTTCGCTCCATAGATGCTGCTGCACCCGCTGAGTTTCCCCAGCATTCTGGTCTACCTGCAATCCTCTAAATGTCTGAAGAAGGGTATCGACCCGAAACGTCACCTATTCCTTTGAAGAAGGGTCTCGACCCGAAACGTTGCCTATTTCCTTCGCTCCATAGATGCTGCCTCACCCGCTGGGAAACGTCTTCTCATTTTGTACTGTACAATTGATGCTTTGCAAGATGACAATAAAAGTTGATTGAGTGATTGAGTTTCTCCAGCATTTTTGTCGACCTTGCATTGCCCTATGATCAGATCCAAAGTGGAGCATTGACCATGCCAGATAAGATTAATGACTTACAATCTACACACCAGTAAATAACAACTAACATTTCTGTATTACAGCACAGTCCTTTCTAATCTTTTTTTAAGTTTTGATGTTAATGAAACCTTTGCTGTTAAGAACACAGCACATAGAATTAAAGGCCCCTTATTTATTTGTCGATATCCAAACTAAGAATGATGACATGGCCAGTCCATCCTCCTGCAGTGGTTTTGAAACAAACACATTGACGAGCTACATTCCTTGTGGAAACACTCCATCACCAGCTGACCTGTCCCTGGTCTCTGAGGATAACTCAGCGAGGATAATTCCCACTGTGAAATTACACAGGCTTCACTCGCTGCCGAATAATCTCCAGGCCGAGTTATTTTTAAAAGTTGATAGCTTCAAGGGAGCAGAGTTCTGTGGGTCCTGGTTTCAATTCATTTTGTAAATGCAAATACAATTGCAATGAAATGTAATTATACGATCATTATCTGGCAGCTATGCAGAGTACAGGTCTCCTAAAGTGAGTTACCAGAGTCTGATTGAATGCAGAAACCCAGATCAGGTCTTCAGCCGTCAGAGACACAAGAACTTTATCATAGTCTGAAGATCAAATTGTTGTTTTGTAAAAAACCTAATTAGTCTGTGCAGCCAACTGTTTACTTTAGACTTTAGAGAAGGTAAACACAAATAGACAATAGGTGCAGGAGTAGAGGCCATTCGGCCCTTCGAGCCAGCACCGCCATTCAATATGATCATGGCTGATCATCCAAAATCAGTACCCGTTCCTACTTTATAGAAACATAGAAAATAGGTGCAGGAGTAGGCCATTCGGCCCTTCGAGCCTGCACCGCCATTCAATATGATCATGGTTGATCATCCAACTCAGTATCCCGTACCTGCCTTCTCTCCATACCCTCTGATCCCCTTAGCCACAAGGGCCACATCTAACTCCCTCTTAAATATAGCCAATGAACTGGCCTCGACTACCCTCTGTGGCAGAGAGTTCCAGAGATTCACCACTCTCTGTGTGAAAAAAGTTCTTCTCATCTCGGTTTTAAAGGATTTCCCCCTTATCCTTAAGCTGTGACCCCTTGTCCTGGACTTCCCCAACATCGGGAGCAATCTTCCTGCATCTAGCCTGTCCAACCCCTTAAGAATTTTGTAAGTTTCTATAAGATTCCCTCTCAATCTCCTAAATTCTAGAGAGTATAAACCAAGTCTATCCAGTCTTTCTTCATAAGACAATCCTGACATCCCAGGAATCAGTCTGGTGAACCTTCTCTGCACTCCCTCTATGGCAATAATGTCCTTCCTCAGATTTGGAGACCAAAACTGTACGCAATACTCCAGGTGGGGTCTCACCAAGACCCTGTACAACTACAGTAGAACCTCCCTGCTCCTATACTCAAATCCTTTTGCTATGAAAGCTAACATACCATTCGCTTTCTTCACTGCCTGCTGCACCTGCATGCCTACTTTCAATGACTGGTGTACCATGTCTCGCTGCATCTCCCCTTTTCCTAGTCGGCCACCATTTAGATAATAGTCTGCTTTCCTGTTTTTGCCACCAAAATGGATAACCTCACATTTATCCACATTGTACTGCATCAGCCAAACATTTGCCCACTCACCCAGCCTATCCAAGTCACCTTGCAGTCTCCTAGCATCCTCCTCACAGCTAACACTGCCCCCCAGCTTCGTGTCATCCGCAAACTTGGAGATATTGCCTTCAATTCCCTCATCCAGATCATTAATATATATTGTAAATAGCTGGGGTCCCAGCACTGAGCCTTGCGGTACCCCACTAGTCACTGCCTGCCATTGTGAAAAGGACCCGTTTACTCCTACTCTTTGCTTCCTGTTTGCCAGCCAGTTCTCTATCCACATCAATACTGAACCCCCAATGCCGTGTGCTTTAAGTTTGTATACTAATCTCTTATGTGGGACCTTGTCGAAAGCCTTCTGGAAGTCCAGATACACCACATCCACTGGTTCTCCCCTATCCACACTACGAATAGGAATGGGTGACGTTTCGGGTATAGTCTGAAGAAGGGTCTCGACCCGAAACGTCACCCATTCCTATTCTCCATAGATGCTGCCTGGACATTGTGGGCCAAAGGGCCTGTTCCTGTCCTGTACTATTCTATGTTCTAACTCGGTGGCGCAGTGGTGGAGTTGCTGCCCGACAGCGCTTGCAGTGCCAGAGACCCGGGTTCGAACCCGACTACGGGCACTGTCTGTACGGAGTTTGTACGTTCTCCCCGTGACCTGCGTGGGTTTTCTCCGGGTGCTCCGGTTTCCTCCCACATTCCAAATATGCCCAGGTTGATTAGCTGGTATAAGTGTAAATTGTCCCTAGTGTGTGTAGTAGGATAGCGTTAGTGTGCGGGGATCGCAGGTCGGTGCAGACCCTGTGGGCCGAAGGGCCTGTTTCTGCGCTGTATCTCTAAACTAAACTACATCCTTTTATTCTAAGGCTGTGCCCTCTGGTCCTGGTCTCTCCCACTGTTGGAAACATCCTTTTGTATTTTGTTTCCAACAAGCTTAGTTTAGTTTATTGTCGCGTGTATCGAGCTTTTGTTGCGCGCTAACCAGTCAGCGGAAAGACAATACATGATTACAATCGAGCCGTCCACAGTGTACAGATACAGGATAAAGGGAATAACGTTTAGTGCAAGGTAAAGTTAGATCAAGGATAGTCCGAGGGTCACCAATGAGGTAGATAGTAGTTCAGGACTGCTCTCTGGTTGTGGTAGGATGGTTCAGTTGCCTGATAACAGCTTTATCTCTATTTTAGTAAACCATTCCCTGCATTTCCATGTGTCTAAAGTAAATTGCTGTTTGTTTTATTGAAATTGAATCAAAATGCACATAAATTATACGGCACTATCTGCACTAGTTTTCCGCCATGGTTAGAGCAGGAGTTGCCACAAGAGACTGCACCTTTGTCAGACTGTACTTAATGAGATAAAATATGATACGGCAAAGTGTGGTTAATAACTGGCCTAGAAGCCGGCGTTCTGCTCCATCGACACGGAGACATGTTTGGCCAGTGGAGGAATCCTAATCATTAAATTAAGGAACTAGACGGATGATAAAAGGCTAGTCTCAGTAACTGGATCGTGGTCTGATCTGGTTGACCAATCCCTTTAGGGGGGTCACGGTGGCGCAGCGGGTAGAGCTGTTGCCTCACAGCGCCAGAGACCCGGGTTCGATCCCGACTACGGGCGCTGTCTGTGCGGAGTTTGCACGTTCTCCCCGTGACCTGCGTGGGTTTCCGTCGGATTCCTCCCTCCCTCCAAAGAGGTGCAGGTTTGTAGCTTAATTGGCTTCAGCAAATTGGTGTGTGTGTAGGGTAGCGTTAGTGTGCGGAGATCGCTGGTCCACGTGGACTCGGTGGGCCGGAGGGCCTGTTTTTCCACGCTGTATCTCTAAAGTCTAAACATCTTTCACCGGAGGGATTCGGATGTTCTATCCTGCTTATCACACACTCTTTAGCTTTTCAGCTTTGGCCTTTGTCCGACCATCATCGATTCAATGGTGTACTAATAGTTTTTGTCACATTAGTTTAGTTTAGTGTATTATTGTCACGTGTACCGAGGTACAGTGAAAAGCTTTTGTTGCGTGCTAACCAGTCAGCGGAAAGACAACACATGATTACAATCGAGCCGTCCACAGTGTACAGATACAGGATAAAGGGAATAACGTTTAGTGCAAGGTAAAGCCAGTAAAGTCCGATCAAGGATAGTCCGAGGGTCTCCAATGAGGTAGATCTTAGTTCAGGACCGCTCTCTAGTTGTGGTAGGATGGTTCAGTTGCCTGATAACAGCCGGGAAGAAACTGTGCCTGAATCTGGAGGTAGACAAAAATGCTGGAGAAACTCAGCGGGTGAGGCAGCATCTATGGAGCGAAGGAATGGGTGACGTTTCGGGTCGAAACCCGGAAAGCATCTATGGAGTGAAGGAATAGGCGACGTTTCGGGTCGAGACCCGGAGGGTCTCGACCCGAAACGTCACCTATTCCTTCGCTCCATAGATGCTGCCTCACCCGCTGAGTTTCTCCAGCATTTCTGTCCACCTTAAAGATAATTCAAAGGTCTCCAATGAGGCAGATGGGAGGTCAGGACTGTTCTCTAGTTAGTGAGAGGATGGTTCAGTTGCCGAAGTACAGTGGAATGATATTGTTGCCTTCAGTTCAGTAAAATCTCACTAGACATGGGCACAATCGTACCCAAGTACAAGAGGCAGCACGCTAGAGTCGACACGGTCCCAGCACCACCCTCACAACCTCTCAAGTATCCACCTATCACTTGCCAGGCTTTGTCCCACTCCCACCTCTCTCTTTCTCCCCCCCCTCCCCCCCCGACCCTGCCACAATCAGCCTGACGAAGGGCCTCGCCTCGAAATGTCACCTATCCATGTTCTCCACAGATGCTGCCTGACCCACTGAGTTACTCCAGCACTCTGTGAAACGTCACCTATCCATGTTCTCCACAGATGCTGCCTGACCCGCTGACGAAGATCTTGAAGAAATCCCACACAGGTCACGGGGAGAACGTGCAAACTCCATACAGACAGCACCCTTAGTCGGGATCAAACCCGGGTCTCCGGCGCTGTGAGGCAGCAGCTCTACCCGCTGCGCCACCGTGCCACCCACAGTGTCGGGGCAGAGAATGATGGCGGTCCCTGATGTTGACATCAAGTAAATAAACATTGGAGCAAGTATAAAGAAACCGAGAGCTATCGGCGGGCGTCAGATATCCTCGTCAGGGGCTTGGGTTTCACAAGCCCGTAGGAACTGCTGAAATGTCACCGCAACGGGGCTATGGAGAGCAGCTTCACACTCAGATCCCTGCCAGAACTCGGTGGTAAAAAGGCAGATTAAGGACAGATGTCAGGAAGTTGTTTACACAGAGGGTGATCAATAGGTGGAGTTAGACAGCGAGTGGAGACGAACAGTTTAAAATACTCAAACTGTTTAAGAAGGAACTGCAGATGCTGGAAAAATCGAAGGTAGATAAAAATGCTGGAGAAACTCAGCGGGTGAGGCAGCATCTATGGAGCGAAGGAATAGGTGACGTTTCAGGTCGAGACCCTTCTTCACACTGAGTCAGGGGAGAGGGGAACACACAAAGATATGGAAGGGGAGGTGTGTGTGTGTGTGTGTGTATGTGTGTGTGTATGTGTGTGTGTATATATGTGTGTGTGTATATATGTGTGTGTGTGTATATATGTGTGTGCCCAATATGTCACCCATTCCTTCTCTCCAGAGATGCTGCCTGACCCGCTGAGTTACTCCAGCACTCTGTGAAACGTCACCTATCCATGTTCTCCACAGATGCTGCCTGACCCGCTGAGTTACTCCAGCACTCTGTGAAACGTCACCTATCCATGTTCTCCACAGATGCTGCCTGACCCGCTGAGTTACTCCAGCACTCTGTGAAACGTCACCTATCCATGTTCTCCACAGATGCTGCCTGACCCGCTGAGTTACTCCAGCACTCTGTGAAATGTCACCTATCCATGTTCTCCACAGATGCTGCCTGACCCGCTGAGTTACTCCAGCATCTTGTGTCTATCTTCAGTGTGAACCAGCATCTGCAGTTCATTCCCATGTTGAATACAATGCCGCCCTTGTTTAAAATCAGTGGTGGCGCTTGCCTGACCGTAGCAGCTGTAAAACAGTTGTATTCTTCAGAACTCACCCTGGGGTTAACGAATGGGATAAATTAATATTAACTCGACGGGCATCGCACAATTTTGTTTTAAACTCGCAAACTGCAGAGTAGGAAGAATCAAAGGGTGACATCGGCTTAAATACTTCACTGTGTGGGTTGCATCAGGAAGTAACAATACATCGCTCCCATCCACGCTCATTACCGCAAAGAGAAACAGTGCTTTAGAGACAGCAAACATCAAAAGCTTGTCTTGTTATTTCCGGCTGCAAGTCATAAAACAGGATATCTTCTTTCCCCGCCTGTGGGTTGGGGCATTGTAAACTAAAAAAAACCGCACACACAGCTCGAAGCATCAAAGAGGCGTTGCAATTAACACATGTGAATGCACAGCCATCTCTTCACCAGCTTAAGATAACTCACTGTGTCATTTGGCCAGTGGTCCTCAGAACACTCAATTACCCACGGAATGTGACCTCACACAGAACCAGTTGGTAGAAACATAGAAACATAGACAATAGGTGCAGGAGGAGGCCATTCGGCCCTTCGAGCCAGCACCGCCATTCATTGTGATCATGGCTGATCGTCCCTTATCAATAACCCGTGCCTGCCTTCTCCCCATATCCCTTGACTCCACTAGCCCCTAGAGCTCTTGGGGCTAGACAGAAGTTCTGGAGAAACTCAGCGGGTGAGGCAGCATCTATGGAGCGAAGGAATAGGCGACGTTTCGGGGTCGAGACCCGGAAGGGTCTCGACCCGAAACGTCACCTATTCCTTCGCTCCATAGATGCTGCCTCACCCTTCAGGGTCCCAACCCGAAACGTCGCCTATTCCTTCGCTGCATAGATGCTTTCCATGTCTTGACCTGAAACGTCAACTATTCCTTCGCTCCATAGATGCTGCCTCACCCGCTGAGTTTCTCCAGCATTTTTGTCTACCTTCGATTTTTCCAGCATCTGCAGTTCTTTCTTAATAGACAATAGACAATAGGTGCAGGAGGAGGCCATTCGGCCCTTCAAGCTAGCACCGCCATTCAATGTGATCATGGCTGATCATCCACAATCAGTACCCCGTTCCTGCCTTCTCCCCATATCCCCTGACTCCGCTATTTTTAAGAGCTCTATCTAGCTCTCTCTTGAAAGCATCCAGAGAACCGGCCTCCACCGCCCTATGAGGCAGAGAATTCCATAGACTCATAACTTACTGGGTGAAAAAGTGTTTCCTCGTCTCCGTTCTAAATGGCTTACCCCTTATTCTTAAACTGTGGCCCCTGGTTCTGGACTCCCCCACACCGGGAACATGTTTCCTGCCTCTAGCGTATCCAAACCCTTAATAATCTTATATGTTTCAATGAGATACCCTCTCATCCTTCTAAACTCCAGAGTATACAAGCCCAGCCGCTCCATTCTCTCAGCATATGACAGTCCCGCCATCCCAGGAATTAACCTTGTAAACCTACGCTGCACTCCCTCAATAGCAAGAATGTCCTTCCTCAAATTAGGGGACCAAAACTGCACACAATACTCCAAGTGAGGGAGTTAGATGTGGCCCTTGTGGCTAAAGGGATAAGGGGGTATGGAGAGAAGGCAGGAACGGGATACTGAGTTGGATGATCAGCCATGATCATATTGAATGGCGGTGCAGGCTCGAAGGGCCGAATGGCCTACTCCTGCACCTATTTTCTATGTATCTATGTAGTATCTAGACTTTGCTTGGGTACCTTACAATCCAAGAGTATGAATGTAGAAACAGGGAACTGCAGATAGAGAGTGATAGAGTGATACAGCGTGGAAACAGGCCCTTCGGCCCAACTTTCCCACACTGACCAACATCTCCCATCTACACTAGTCCCACTTACCTGCAATTGGCCCAAATCCCTCTAAACCTGTGATAGACACAAAATGCTGGAGTAACTCAACGGGACAGGCAGCATCTCTGGGGAGAAGGAATGAGTGACGTTTCGGGGTTGAGTTACTCCAGCACTTTGTATCTATCTTCGGTGTAAACCAGCATCTGCAGTTCCTTCCGACACATTCCCTCTAAACCTGTCCTGTCTGTGTAAATGGTTCTTAAATGCTGTGATAGTCCCAGCCTCAACCACCTCCTCCGGCAGCTCGTTCCATACACCCACCACCCTTTGTGATAAATAAAAGTTACCCCTCAGGCTCCTATTAAATGGTGGTTTACAAATCAGGACGCAAAGTGCTGGAGTAACTCAGCGGGTCAGGCAGCATCTCTCGAGGAAGCAAATAGGTGACGTTTCGTGGGAAAAGTCCCGACCTAAAACGTCACCTATCCATGTTCTCCACAGATGCTGCCTGACCCGCTGAGTTACTCCAGCACTCTGTGAAACGTCACCTATCCATATTCTCCACAGATGCTGCCTGACTCGCTGAGTTACTCCAGCACTCTGTGAAACGTCACCTATCCATGTTCTCCACAGATGCTGCCTGACCCGCTGAGTTACTCCAGCACTCTGTGAAACGTCACCTATCCATGTTCTCCACAGATGCTGCCTGACCCGCAGAGTTACTCCAGCACTCTGTGAAACGTCACCTATCCATGTTCTCCACAGATGCTGCCTGACCCGCTGAGTTACTCCAGCACTCTTGTGAGATTTTCAGTATGACCATTGAATTCTCCAATTTTAGCTAACTTTATCCTGTGGACGGCACAGTAATGCAGCGGGTAGAGCTGCTGCCTCACGGCGCCAGAGACCCGGGTTAGATCCTGGTGCTCTCTGTGTGGAGTTTGCACGTTCTCCCCGTTTCCTCCCACACTCCAAAGACGTGCAGGTTGGTAGGTCAATTGACTTCGGGGGTAAATTGTGAAACTGTCCCTGGTGTGCGTGTGTAGGATAGTGTTAGTGCGAGGGGTGATCGCTGGTCATCGCGGACTCGGTGGGTCGAAGGGCCTGTTTCCGCGCTGTATCTCTGCAGTCCAAATGTCTAAAATGGAAATATGGCTTTAATTCTGTGATCGTTAGTTGGTTGAGTGGAGAATATGATTCATTTCACAGTGCATGAAGTGGAAGATTTGTGAAGGCTAATTGTTTAATCCTGTGCTGCGTTAGTTCAAAAGGATTTAAAATAATCTGTAGTGGAATAGTCTGTGTTATGGAAACTCTTAGTAAACCACATGTCCCACTGCAGTTCGTTAGCTACTCTGCCTGATTTTTTGAAGGTAGACCAAAATGCTGGAGAAACTCAGCGGGTGAGGCAGCATCTATGGAGCGAAGGAATAGGTGACGTTTCGGGTCGAGACCCTTGTGGGTCTCGACCCGAAACGTCACCTATTCCTTCGCTCCATAGATGTTTTTCCGAGTCTCGACCCGAAACATCACCTATTCCTTCACTCCATAGATGCTGCTGCCTCACCCACTGAGTTCCTCCAGCATTTTTGTCTACCTTCGATTTTTTTCCAGCATCTGCAGTTCTTTCTTAAATAAATTTGACACAACTTAGCGTTTTGAGAAAATGTAGAAACTGCAGTTGCGAGTTTATACCAGATAAAGACACAGAGTGCTGGAGTAACTCAGCGGGTCAGGCAGCATCTGTGGAGAACATGGATAGGTGACGTTTCACAGAGTGCTGGAGTAACTCAGCGGGTCAGGCAGCATCTCTGCATTAATTCAGGATCAATGACACACACGCCTCTTCTCTCCGTATCCGACACCCTTTTGTCACTTTTTCACCTCCAGCATTTGTCACTTACTCCACCCATCTGCCCATCACCCCCTCACCTGTACCCACCTATCACTCCCCTCCCCCCCACAGTTTTCTCCACCATCCAGTCTGAAGAAGGAGCAAAATGTCACCCAGCCTTTTCCTTCACAGATGCTGCCTGACGCGTTGAGTTCCTCCAGCAGTTATTGAGTAGTGTAGCACGGAAACAGACCCTTCAGTCCAACCTGCTCACAAACACGGTGGCGCAGCGGTAGAGTTGCTGCCTCACAGCGCCGGAGACCCGGGTTCCATCCTGACTACGGGTGCTGTCTGTACGGAGTTTGCACGTTCTCCCCGTGGGTTTTCTTCAGGCGCTCCGGTTTCCTCCCACACTCCAAAGACGTGCAGGTTTGTAGGTTAAATGGCTTTGGTAAAAATTGTAAATTGTCCCTAGTGTGTGTGTGTAGGGTAGTGTTAGCGTGCGGGGATCGCTGGTCAGCCTGGACTCAGTGGGTCGAAGGGCTGTTTCTGCATTATATCTCTAAACTAAACTAAAACCTAAAGGGCCTGTCCCACTTGGCGATTTTTTCAGCAACTGCCGGCGTCATATCAGGGTCGGCAAAAGATTTTGAACATTTCATAAATCCAGCGGCAACCAAAAAAATATGAAAAAACACCGTGCGTGGCAACAAGGCATCACGCCGAGTCACGCTGCGAATTTTCTGGTGACCTGAGACGTCAGTCAATGATGCCAGCAGTCGCTGAAAAAATCGCCAAGTGTGACAGGCCCTTAAAGATACAATTGCCTCATGTGGGGGTGGAGTTGGATTCATGGGAGGTTGGTCTTGGAGGGGAGGATGCTCCTCAAGCTGCAGACAATACTGCTCACCCCCTCCGTGACACACACTGGTCAACCTGAGGAGCACCTTCAGCAACAGACTGGTTCCACCAAGATGCAGCACAGAACATCACAGGAGATCCTTCTTTCCCGTGGCTATCAAACTATACAACCCCTCCCCCTTCTGTCGTGGGGTGGACTGAGACTGCCTTCCTCCCCCCTCCCCAATCCTCGTCAATTTAATTTAATGTTTCAAGTATCTTGTGTTTTTACGGCTGTTGGCAGATCAATTTCCCTCCTGGGATGAATAAAGTTCTATCGTATCGTATCTTATGACATTCAGGAGAGGTTTAAGAGATACAGAGTGGATTCAGGCCCCTTGGTTCACTGAGTCCACGCCGACCAGCGATAACCTGTACGCTAGTTGTATCCCACACACCAACGGTCAGCGTGAACTCAGTGGGTCGAAGGGACTGTTTCTGCATTATATCTCTAAACTAAACTGAAAACTAAAGGGCCTGTCCCACTTGGTGATTTTTTCGGCGACTGCAGTTGTACACGGTCCTAGTGAGACCACACCTGGAGTATTGTGTGCAGTTCCCTAATTTGAGGAAGGACATTCTTGCTATTGAGGGAGTGCAGCGTAGGTTTACAAGGTTAATTCCCGGGATGGCGGGACTGTCATATGCTGAGAGAATGGTGCAGCTGGGCTTGTATATTCTGGAATTTAGAAAGATGAGAGGGCATCTCATTGAAACATATAGGATTGTTAAGGGCTTGGACACGCTAGAGGCAGGAAACATGTTCCCGATGTTGGGGTAGACCAGAAGCAGGGGCCACAGTTTAAGAATAAGGAGTAAGCCATTTAGAACGGAGACGAGGAAACACTTTTTCTCACAGAGATTGGTGAGTCTGTGGAATACTCTGCCTCAGAGGGCGGTGGAGGCCGGTTCTCTGGATGCTTTCAAGAGAGAGCTAGATAGGGCTCTTAAAAATAGCAGAGTCGGGGGATATGGGGAGAAGGCAGGAACGGGGTACTGATTGTGGATGATCAGCCATGATCACATTGAATGGCGGTGCTGGCTCGAAGGGCCAAATGGCCTACTCCTGCACCTATTGTCTATTGTCAATTGACAATTTACAGAAGCCAATTAACCTACAAACATTTCTTCGGCTAACGCAGCAAGCTTGTGCCAGAGTTAAACATCTACCTCTTTCCCCATTGATAAATAATGATGGCTGTTGATACAAACGTGTGGTCATTTCATTTGGACTTTGGCCACTGTAGATTACATTGGACCCGGTATGATATCACCATGTACCTCGACAGACTTTTGACTCTTTGAACTCAGTATATAAATAATGACTTCCTCCACGGATAAAGAAAGGCAATCAAAAGTGTCACCGTTTGGCCTCCCCACAGACGCAGCTGAACCGTGAAATGAGGCAGTGAGTAACAATCGGCAACAGAAGCAACCGGCTAACTATTACTGAAAGACACCAAACTTTATTATTGCAGCTGTTCCTTGCTTCTGAAAGTCCTGATGCCGTTCTGACTCTCAGTCTGAAGAAGGGTCTCGACCCGTAGCGTCACCCATTCCTTTTCTCCAGAGATGTTGCCTGTCCCGCTGAGTTGCTCCAGCACTGTGTCTATCTTCCATAATCAAAGACTTGTCCCTGTCCCACCCCGGTCATTCCTTCGTCTCCCCGCTTTCGCCCCGTCCGGCAGAAGGTACAGAAGCCTGAAAGCGCGCACCACCAGACTCAGGAACAGCTTCTTCCCCTCTGTTATCAGGCTTCTGAACGGCCCTTCCATAAGCTAGGGTGCTGTCCGATTCACCTCTACCCCATTGCGGACATTGGACTTTGTCTGTGGAACTGATGCGCTACAATGCTGAGAACTATATCCTGCACTCTGTATCTTCCCCTTTACTCTACCTATTGGACTGGGGTTTGACTTGATTGTATCTATGTTTAGTTTTGTTTATTGTCACATGTACTGAGGTACAGTGACAAACTGAACACAAAGTGCTGGAAAAACCCAGTGGGCCAGGCAGCATCTGTGTAGACAAAGGATGGGTGACATTATTTGGTCTGGACCCTCCTTCAGACTAAAAAAGGGTCCCGACCAGTAACGTCACCCATGCATTTTCTCCAGAGATGCTGCCTGACCTGTTGAGTTACTCCAGCACTTTAGTATTTCTTTGGTATAAATAGCCACCTGCAGTTCTTTGTTACTACAGGTGGAGATCTTTTTGTTGCATGAGATCCAGTCAATGGAAAGACATCACATGATTACAATCGGGGCGTACGCTGTGTACAGGTACAGGATGAAGGGAATAACATTTAGTGCAGAGAATGTCCAGTTGGAGTTAGTCTGAGGGTCTCCAATGTAGAAGGTGGGAGCTCAGAACCACTCTCTAGTTGTTGATAGGATGGTTCAGTTGCCTAAAGAATGGTGGGAATAAAATGTGCCCCTGTCTCTCAGTCCGTCGAAGGGTCTCGACCCAAAACGTAAGGTCATAAGTGATAGGAGTAGATTAGGCGGTTCGGCCCATCAAGTCTAATCCGCCATTCTATCATGGCTGATCTATCTTTCCCTCCTAACCCCATTCTCCTGCCTTCTCCCCATAACCTCTGACACCCGTACTAATCAAGAATCTGTCAATCTCTACCTTAAAAATATCCACTGACTTAGACAATAGACAGTAGGTGCAGGAGTAGGCCATTCGGCCCTTCGAACCAGCACCACTTGGCCTCCACAGCCGTCTGTGGCAATGAAGTCCACAGATTCACCACCCTCTGACTAAAGTAATTTCCCCTCATCTCCTTCCTGAAAGAACGTCACCTATTCCTTCTCTCCAGAGATGCTGTATGTCCCGCGGAGCTACTCCAGAATTTTGTGTCGACCTCCAGTTTCAGGGACAGCTTCATCCCAGAGAATTATGTCAGGCAAAATCTTCCGTGAACCTTGGAAGAGTGGGAAGCGAGCGATCTCATGGAAGCGTACTGATTCTCACAGAGGCTTTGCAGAGGAGATGAGTTATTGTAAACGCACTCTTATAAACAAATTGCCCAAGGGCTCACACCACCCCCCCCCCCCCCCCCCCCCCCCCCGCTGTTTGAAACCTCTCTTCCTCCAAAGATTTGCAGACATTTGCTAATGCCTTAGCAGAAGGGTCTCGTCCCGAAACGTCACCTATTCCTTCTCTCCAGAGTGCTCCATAGCTCCACTGCTCCATAGATGCTGCTGCACCCGCTAAGTTTCTCCAGCACTTTAGTCTTCCTTCGATTTTCCAGCATCTACAGTTCCTTCTTGAAGCTTCTCTCCAGAGATGCTGCCTGTCCCGCTGAGTTACTCCAGCATGTTGTATCTATCTTCGGTGTGAACCAGCATCTGCGGTTCAATAGACAATAGACAATAGGTGCAGGAGTAGGCCATTCGGCCCTTCGAGCCAGCACTGCCATTCAATGTGATCATGGCTGATCATCCCCAATCAGTACCCCGTTCCTGCCTTCTCCCCATATCCCCTGACTCCGCTATCTTTAAAAGCCCTATCTAGCTCTCTCTTGAAAGCATCCAGAGAACCCACCTCTACCGCCCTCTGAGTCAGAGAATTCCACAGACTCACCACTCTCTGTGAGAAAAAAATGTTTCCTCGTCTCTGTTCTAAATGGCTTACTCCTTATTCTTAAACTGTGGCCCCTGGTTCTGGACTCCCCCAACATCGGGAACATGTTTCCTGCCTCTAGTGTGTCCAAGCCCTTAACAATCCTATATGTTTCAATGAGATTACCTCTCATCCTTCTAAACTCCAGAGTGTACAAGCCCAGCTGCTCCATTCTCTCAGCATATGACAGTCCCGCCATCCCGGGAATTAACCTTGTAAACCTACGCTGCACTCCCTCAATAGCAAGAATGTCCTTCCTCAAATTAGGGGACCAAACCTGCACACAATACTCCAGGTGTGGTCTCACTAGGGCTCTGTACAACTGCGGAAGGTTCCTTCCTACACAATCCCTTCAGCAATGTTTATTCTGCTTCACTCTGCTGGGGATGGTTCAGATAGCCGGGTTTAAAGGTCACGTCGACAGTCACTCTCTCCCGGCCTACAAACAAAAATATTTGTCTTCTAAACACCCTGGCATGCTGACATCTTGCTATGCATCAGTGTCATCAGCACCGAGATAACCCTGGACAGGAATGGGCAGTTGTCGCAAAATCCCAGGGCTTATCAGTGTGAAGGAAGCTCACTGCTTAAGAAGGAACTGCAGATGCTGGAAAAATCGATGGCAGACAAAAATGCTGGAGAAACTCAGTGGGTGAGGCAGCATCTATGGAGAGAAGGAATAGCTCACTAGTCAACTGCGTGGGAAGGAACTACAGGTGCTGGCTTACACCCAAGAAAGGGGTTCCACAATCTGGCATTTTAGAACGTGGAAGAGTACGGCCCTTCAGCCCAGAATGCCGGTACTAAACACAATGACGTCAGTCAAATCTCCTCTGCCTGCACGCGATCCATATCCCTCCATTCCCTGCATGTATTTATTTAATTCACATGTTTAATCAATAATGTTTTAGTATTAATGTTTAATGTTTTATGTGTCATCCCGAACTGTCACTGTATGTCATGTTGTCACTTGCGGGCGGAGCACCAAGGCTAAAACACCACTATCGTATCTGCTTCCACCACCACCCCTGACCTTTGACCGTTTCCCCTGTCCTTTGACCTTTGCCCCTCTCACTGAGCTATGCCCTCTAGTCTTTGACATTTCCACTCTCGGAGAAAGGTTCTGACTGTCCACCCTATCCGTGCCTCATAGAAAATAGACAATAGGTGCAGGAGGTGGCCATTTGGCCCTTCGAATCATTGTGATCATGGCTGATCGTCCACAATCAGTGACCCATGCCTGCCTTCTCCCCATATTCCTAGGTTGTATCATTTTATTTACTTCTCTCAAGTCAACCCTCAGGTTCTTATGTGTAGGAAGGAACTGCAGATGCTGGTTTAAACCCAAGATAGACAAAAATGCTGGAGTAACTCAGCGGGACAGGCAGCATCTCTGGAGAGAAGGAATGGGTGACGTTTCGGGGGAGTCTGAACGGGGTCTCAACCTGAAACTTCACCCATTCCTTCTCTCCAGGGAAGTCACGAGTCAACAGTCTTTTCATCTCACGTTTACTAGGAATGGAACATTGACATTTTTCTCTTAAACATTGAATTCTCCAATTTTAGGAAACATCTACAAAGAACCTCGCCCCCCCCCCCCCTTTCTTTCTCCTGTTTAAGAAGGAACTGCAGATGCTGGAAAAAATCGAAGGCAGACAAAAATGCTGGAGAAACTCAGCGGGTGTAGAAGGGTCTTGACCCGAAACTTCGCCATTTCCTTCGCTCCATAGATGCTGCCTCACCCGCTGAGTTTCTCCAGCATTTTTGTCCCCATCTTTCTCCCCTCTCTTCCCTTTGCCAAAACTTGATGCACACCCATTTCTCCCCTCCCCCTCCCTCCCCCCCCCTCCCCTCCTCTCTTCTCCTCTCCTCTCCTCTCCTCTCCTCTCCTCCTCCCCACCCCACCCCACATTCCTTCCTCTTGCTTCACGAGTTGCAACTAATCTGTGCTTCTCTCACACTTTTTTATCTTTTCATCACTGGTCTTTGTCCAACCATTTGCCAATCAAAACACCCCCATCACCTGTAGCCACTTATCACTGACCAAGCTTTGTCCTGGCCCCCATCTTCTTTCTTCCAGCTTTCCACCTCCCCCGTCCCCAATCAATCTGAAGAAGGATCCCAACCCAAAAGGTCACCTATCCATGTTCTCCACAGATGCTGCCTGACCCGCTGAGTTACTCCAGCACTCTGTGAAACGTCACCTATCCATGTTCTCCACAGATGCTGCCTGACCCGCTGAGTTACTCCAGCACTCTGTGAAACGTCACCTATCCATGTTCTCCACAGATGCTGCCTGACCCGCTGAGTTACTCCAGCACTCTGTGAAACGTCACCTATCCGTGTTCTCCACAGATGCTGCCTGACCCACGGAGCTAAGGAAATAGGCAACGTTTCGAGCCGAAATCCTTCTGGAAATAGGCAACGTTTCGGGCCGAAACCCTTACGGGTTTCGTCCCGAAACGTTGCCTATTTCCTTCGCTCCATAGATGCTGCTGCACCCGCTGAGTTACTCCAGCACTCTGTGAAACGTCACCTATCCATGTTCTCCACAGATGCTGCCTGACCTGCTGAGTTACTCCAGCACTCTGTGTCTCACACGGCCACCTTACCTTGGTGTCTTCCTGCAGCTGCCAGTCGGCTGTGTAGGTTTGGAGGTGTTGGCCTTTGGTACAGTTTGAGAACTGGAATAAACTGGAAAACATCCTCCTGTTCTCCGTGGTGTCTGGAAAAATAGCATCCTGAAAATTAACTCCATGTGGAAGGATATTATAATTGTCATCCATCCTGCAAAAACAAAAAAATTAAATAGGGTTTACCATTAACGGGCTGGTACTGACGGTCAAACCAACACTGAGATATGTGCTCCATCACTGTACAGCGTGGAAACAGGCCCTTCGGCCCAACTCATCCATTCCGACCAAGATGCTGCATCTAAAGTCATAGAAACATAGAAACTTAGAAAATAGGTGCAGGAGGAGGCCATTCGGCCCTTCGAGCCAGCACCACCATTCAATATGATCATGGCTGATCATCCCCAATCAGTACCCCGTTCCTGCCTTCTCCCCATATCCCCAGACTCCACTATCTTTAAGAGCCCTATCTAGCTCTCTCTTGAAAGCATCCAGAGAATGCATCTCCCCCATATCCCTTGATTCCGTTAGCCCTAAAAGCTAAATCTAACTCTCTCTTCAATACATTCAGTGAATTGGCCTCCACTGCCTTCTGTGGCAGAGAATTCCACAGATTCTCAACTCTCTGGGTGAAAAAGGTTTTTCTCATCTCAGTCCTAAATGGCCAACCCCTTATTCTTAAACTGTGTGACCCCTGGTTCTGGACTCCCCCAACATGGGGAACATTTTTCCTGCATCTAGCCTGTCCAATCCCTTTTTTATGTTTTTATATGTTTTATATGTTTCTGTAAGATCCCCTCTCATCTCCCTTCCCGGCCTTTGGCCGAGGTACATGCTAATATTTAACTCATAGTCACACAGCACGGAAACAGGCCCTTCAGCCCAACTCGTCCATGCTAGCCAAGATTCCCCATTTCCACCTGCCCATATCCCTCTAAATCTTTCCTATCCAAGTCCCTGTCCAAGTGTATTTTAGATGTTGTTATAGTACTCATAGTACTTCTCCGTGGATTGTCACCTTGTCGCGGTGGAGAAGCTTGTGTGGACCTGAGATCCTGAGAGTGATGCCGTCATTTCGGGTCTGAAGAAGTCTGAAGAAAGGTCTCAACCCAAAACGTCACCTATTCCTTCGCTCCATAGATGCTGCCTCACCCGCTGAGTTTCTCCAGCATTTTTGTCTACCTTCGATTTTTCCAGCATCTGCAGTTCCTTCTTAAACACTCTCTGAGTGAAGTTGCCACTCAGGTTCTTAGTAAATCTTTCCCCTCTCTCCTCTTTCTTTATACCGCTATCCTGGATAAAACTCTCTGTGCATTCACACTTTCTATTTCATTGTGAAATATCACATTGGAAGATTACAAATAAAGTATTTTCATGCAAGTTTGCAATATTACAATATTTATATCGCACGGTTAATATCAACAATGACTGCATGGAATGATAGTGATGGACACTGCCTGGTCCATCACAGTACTGACCTCCCCACCATCGAAGGTCCATCACAGATACTGGGCGACGTTTCGGGTCGAGACCCTTCTTCAGATTAATGTGGGGGGGGGGGAGGCAGGAAGAAGAAAGGAAGAGGCGGAGACAGTGGGCTGTGGGGGAGCTGGGAAGGGGAGGGGAAGGATGGAGAAAGCAGGGACTACCTGAAATTGGAGAAGTCAATGTTCATGCCGCTGGGGTGTAAACTACCCAAGCGGAATATGAGGTGCTGCTTCTCCAAGTTGCGGTGGGACTCACTCTGGCCATGGAGGAGGCCCAGGACAGAAAGGTTGGATTGGGAATGGGAGGGGGAGTTGAAGTGCTGAGCCACCGGGAGATCAGGTTGGTTATTGCGAACTGAGCGGAGGTGTTGGGCGAAACGATCGCCAAGCCTACGCTTGGTCTCACCGATGTAGAGTCAGCTTTTAACATTTGCAAAACAGTGTTTAGCTAAGTAACAATTAATATTAAATAGGTACAGACTAACTAGTTAAACATATCACGGACTCATTCCAGGAAAAAAAGCTTTTATGGATGATATTAGGGATATAATCCTTAGAAAACCCCAGTTGGAAAGTTGGGAAAGTGCCAGGGAACAGTGTTGTGGAGAAGGGTTGTTTTTTTAGTAATGGATGTAACTTTATAAAGTTATTTCCTGAGGTCAGAATCAGGACTTCTGCTGTTTTGAAGGGGATTAGTGGCGGAGATTTCAAGGAAGAAACCTTCCTCATCAAGTTCTCAAATGACCTAAAACTTTGCAATTGTCTAAACAGGAGGATTAGTGACTGAAGATAGACACAAAATGCTGGACTAACTCAGCGGGACAGGCAGCATCTCTGGAGAGAAGGAATGGGTGACGTTTCACAGAGTGCTGGACTAACTCAGCGGGACAGGCAGCATAGAAACATAGAAACATAGAAATTAGGTGCAGGAGTAGGCCATTCGGCCCTTCGAGCCTGCACCGCCATTCAATATGATCATGGCTGATCATCCAACTCAGTATCCCGTACCTGCCTTCTCTCCATACCCTCTGATCCCCTTAGCCACAAGGGCCACATCTAACTCCCTCTTAAATATAGCCAATGTACTGGCCTCGACTACCCTCTGTGGCAGGGAGTTCCAGAGATTCACCACTCTCTGTGTGAAAAAAGTTCTTCTCATCTCGGTTTTAAAGGATTTCCCCCTTATCCTTAAGCTGTGACCCCTTGTCCTGGACTTCCCCAACATCGGGAGCAATCTTCCTGCATCTAGCCTGTCCAACCCCTTAAGAGCATCTCTGGAGAGAAGGAATGGGTGACGTTTCACAGAGTGCTGGACTAACTCAGCGGGACAGGCAGCATCTCTGGAGAGAAGGGATGGGTGATGTTTGGGGTCAATAGACAATAGGTCAATAATTGGATTGGTAAATGTAAAATTTGTCCCTTGTGAGTGTGTAGAATAGTGTTAGCACCCAGGGATCGCTGGTCGGCACAGACTGGGTGGGCCGAAGGGCCTGTTTCCGCGCTGTATCTCTAAACTAAACTAAACTAAAGCTCTGATGAAAGCAGCAGGGAGTGGGTAACGATTGGAATGTGCCTGCATCTTCTCTGGACCATAAACACAGAGATAAGCAATCTACCAAAACAGGATTAGAGGAAATAAACAAACTAAACGGCAGTGTCTTGTTGACCTTGTTCTGCGGGGAAGCTCGTCAGCACATTGCAAGCAAGAGTTAAAAGTTTGCAGGATCATAGTTATTTTCATAGAGTCATACAGCATGGAAACAGACCCTTCGGCCCATCTTGTCCATGCTAACCAAGGTGCCTATCTAGCTAGTCCCACTGGCCCGCATTTGATCCATATCCTTCTAAACCTTTCCTATCTACTTATGTACCTAGATATTAAACAAAGCACAAGTGGGGGGGGGGGGGAAGATTTAATTGGAACGTGAGGGGTTACCTTTTTGTACAAAGGGCGGTGGGTGGGTGGAACGAGCTGCGGGAGGAGGCAGTTGAGGCTGGGACTATTGCAAAGTTGATGAAACATTTAGACAGGTACAAGGGACAGGTTTATGGGCCAAATGTGGGCAGGTGGGACTAGTGTAGATGGGACATGTTGGTCGGTGTGGGCAAGTTGGGCCGAAGGGCCCGTTTCCACGCCCTATCACTCTATAACAGATCCACTGGATGCTTTCAAGAGAGAGTTAGATAGAGCTCTCGGGGCTAACGGAATCAAGGGATATGGGGAGAAGGCAGGAACGGGGTACTGATTGGGGATGACCAGCCCTGATCACATTGAATGGCGGTGCTGGTTTGAAGGGCTGAATGGCCTATTCCTGCATCTATTTTCTATGTTTCTATGAATGGCAGTGCTGGTTCGAAGGGCTGAATGGCCTCCTGCACTTATTGTTTATGTATCTATGTGTTTATAATGGTATAATGTTGCATATCGCCATACCAGTATAATGATACAATGAAGGCTGTATGTTGTTACATTGGCATAATGATACAATAACACATAATGTTACATGAGCCTAATGATACAATGATACATGTCGCTACACCAGTATAATGAAATGATGGATGGTCACATTTGTCCCAAGAGAGCAGTGTGTGTGGCAGTACCTGAGGAAGAAGAAGTAGCTGTTATTCTCCATGACGGTGTGGGACTGGCAGGAGAAATAGCCCAGCCCGGTGAGGTTGAGCCGGGACCCGCTGGGCACCTCCAGCATGCTGCCCCACGCCTGGTCACACTCCGTCTCGATCTCGGCCGAGTAGAACAAGCTGGCTTCGTACTGCCACGGCAGGTAGTTGAACACGCTGTACATGTCCTGGTGGATGGCCAGCACCCTGGCATAGACGATGATCTCGGCCAGCTCCGCCCTGCACCCCTCGCTCAGGGGTCTCCAGTCGGTGGGGAACTGGCACGTTAACACGGGGCTCATGATATAACCGGCAACGATCAGGGCGAGAGGCGGCAACATGACCATGGTATCACAGCAACTTGGGAAAGTGAGTTCCCTTTCAACTATTCTTTGCTCCAGAACGTATTGAGGTGGAAAGTCTGTCACCGCGTGGAGTATTTCAGTGGCTGAGCAGTTGTCAATACCTTGGTCCCAGCTGCTTGATGCACAGCGGCATTCTTTAACTAACAACAAACTCCCTGAATGAATCTGTTTCTTCACACAGAGATAGGCAGCCAATTCCACATCACACAGCCTATCAGTCTCTCTCCGGAGAGGGCAAACCAATAACATGTTTCCTTCCCCCTCAAAGCACCAATCGGTGATTTCCAGGAGTTGTTAACTCTTTCCTGGACAAACTTCCCTGGGGAATTTTGGATCCCAGTTTTGGAAGGGTTCCCACTAAATGTGATCGTGGCTTTAAGGATTTTGTCTGGAGAGAGGGAAAGCTTGAAAGCACGCACCACCACACTCAGGAACAGTTCTTCCCTTCTGTTTATTTTACATAGACAATAGGTGCAGGAGTAGGCCATTCGGCCCTTCGAGCCTGCACCGCCATTCAATGTGATCGTGGCTGATCATCCCCAATCAGTGCCCCGTTCCTGCCTTTCTCGTCCCGTTTACCCCCGGCAACTTTAATAGCGCATAACAATGTCATTTCACTTATTCATGAACAACTAATGATGAACAGATACCGGTATACCAGAACCAAACACAGTCAGTCAATCAGAACAAATATCTACAAATCCAGAAGCAACAAATTTACCCCCTGGGTGGGTGACATTTGGGGACCCTTGCACTAGTCTTTGACATTTGGACTCTCGGAGAAAGGTTGTGACTGTCTACCCTATCCGTGCTCCATAATTTTATATACTTCCCTCAAGTCTACCCTCAGGTTCTGATGTTCCTAGGAAAACAATCCCAGGTTGGTTCAACCTCTCAATCTAGCCAATATCCTCTAATCCAGACAGCATCTGTGGCAAGAGAATCATTGTCTCTCCACCCACAAAGTTGACTCTCTTTCACATTCCACAGATGCTGCCTGAACCGCTGAGTGTTCCCAGTTTTTTCTGTTTTATTTCAGATTTTGCCAACAGCAGTATTGCGTTGATGATTGGGAATCCGCGGATCTCTCTACAGGCAATGAACTACTTTGCTACTGCGGTGCCTGATGTGAAAATAAGGCACGGTGGCAGAGTGGTGGAGCCACTGCCTCACAGCCACAGAGACCCTGGTTCCATCCTGACCTCGGCTGATGTCTGTGTGGAGTTTGCACGTTCTCCCTGTGACTCCATGACCCCGGGTGCTCCGGTTTCCTCCCACATCCCAAAGACGTGCAGGTTTGTAGGTTAATCGGCCCCTCTTCAGACCCCTCTTCAGACCCGAAAAGTCGCCCATTCCTTCTTTCCAGACATGTTGTTTGACCCGCTGAGCTACTCCAGCTTTTTGCGTCTATCTTCTTTCTCAGCTTAAAAAAGCCTGTCCAGGGCGGCACGCTGGCGCAGCGGTAGAGTTGCTGCCTTACAGAGTCAGAGACGCAGGTTCGATCCTGACCTCGGGTGCTGTCTATGTGGAGTTTGCACGTTCTCCCTGTGACCGCGTAGGTTTCTTCCAGTTGCCTCGGTTTCCCCCCACATCCCAGAGACGTGCGGGTTTGTCGGTTAATCGGCCCCTCTGTAAATTGTCCCCCTAGTGTGTTGGGAGTGGATGAGAAAGTGGGATAACATGGAACTAGTGTGTGAACGGGTGATCGATGGTTAGCATGGACTCGGTGGGCCGAAGGGCCTGTTTCCATGAAGTATTTTTCAAAGCAGTTGGGGGGGGAAGGGAATAGAGAGCAATGTTGGAAAATTAAAGAGGTGAAAGGCAAGCGGCCTGTGTGTGTGTGTTATATATTTTTTTTAATGTGGTTATACTGAACTTTTATCATTTATTGTATTGTTTACAGAGGACTATCTTTACATATTCTGTTGTGCTGATGCAAGTAAAAAATGCATTGTTTTATTTGTGACATATGACAATAAAATACTCTTGACTCTAAATGGGTCAAACAGATGCACCAATGCTGCCACACAACATTGGATCAATGGCCTGTATCTGCTCTGCCAAACACTCTGTGTTCTGTAGTCTTTGCTTTCATAGAGCCATACAGCACGAAAACAGGCCCTTCAGCCCATCATGTCCATGTCAACCACGATGCTCGATCCACTTGCCCGCATTTGGAAAGACTGGGCTTGTATTCACTGGAATTTCGAAGGATGAGGGGGATCTTATAGAAACGTATAAAATTATAAAAGGACTGGACAAGCTAGATGCAGGAAAAATGTTCCCAATATTGGGCGAGTCCAGAACCAGGGGCCACAGTCTAAGAATAAAGGGGGGGGGCATTTAAGACTGAGGTGAGAAAAACTTTTTCACCCAGAGAGTTGTGAATTTATGGAATTCCCTGCCACAGAGGGCAGTGGAGGCCAAGTCACTGGATGGATTTCAAAGAGAGTTAGTTAGAGCTCTAGGGGCTGGTGGAGTCAGGGGATATGGGGAGGGCAGGCTCGGGGTTACTGATTGTGGATGATCAGCCATGATCACAATGAATGGCGGTGCTGGCTCAAAAACGCCAAATGGCCTCCTCCTGCACCTATTGCCTATGTTTCTATGTTTCTACCCCTCTAAACCATTCCTATCCATGTATCTGTCCAAATGTCTTTTAAATGTTGATATAGTCCATCCCTCAACTATCTCATGTGGCAGCTTGTTCCATACACCCATCACCCTCTGTGTGGAACCGTTGCTCCTCAGGTTCCTATTAAATCTTCGGTGAAATTCTTCTTGCATGTATCACACGTGTGGGCACTGCCACATATTCAAAGTCCAAAGTCCGCTCGGCACATGCGCTCGATGTACAGGAGCAGTTCCCGCGAACCGACGTCCCTCCCCTCTCCTCTCCGCTGCTAGAGGCAGGAAACATGTTCCCGATGTTGGGGGAGTCCAGAACCAGGGGCCACAGTTTACGAATAAGGGGTAAAGCCATTTAGAACAGAGACAAGGAAACACTTTTTCTCACAGAGAGTTGTGAGTCTGTGGAATTCTCTGCCTCAGAGGGCGGTGGAGGCCGGTTCTCTGGATACTTTCAAGAGAGAGCTGGATAGGGCTCTTAAAGATAGCGGAGTCAAGGGGATATGGGGAGAAGGCAGGAACGGGGTACTGATTGGGGATGATCAGCCATGATCACATTGAATGGCGGTGCTGGCTCGAAGGGCCGAATGGCCTACTCCTGCACCTATTGCCTATGTTTCTATGTTTCTACCTCTCTAAACCTTTCCTATCCATGTACCTGTTCAAATGTATTTTAAATGTTGATATAGTTCCTCCCTCAACAACCTCCTGTGGCAGCTCGTTCCATACACCCACTACCCTCTGTGTGGAACCGTTGCCCCTCAGGTTCCTATTAAATCCTATTAAATCTTCCCCCCACCCCTGGCTCGAGTGGCCGAATGGCCTACTCCTGCACCTATTGTCTATTGTCCTCCCCTCCCCTCTCTGTGTCCCGGGGGGGGCCTGCTGCAGCCGACCATGAAGGTGCTGGATGCAATACCTTGCTCCTTACGCCCCACCTCTCCAGCTCCCTCCCAGTCCCACTGAATGATGAGCCTTTGGTGGGACTAGTGGTGGGACTAGTGGTGGGACTAGTGCTCCTTAATGAGACCCATCACCCTGACCACCACAACCCAATGTCCGCCAGGTTCATGAGTGCATCGTGAAATACTGCACCTCGACACAGCCAAACCAAAACCAGCACGAAAGGATTTTAAGGAGAAGAAAAAAACGACTCCTAAATTCACCAGTCTGGAAGCACAAAAACCCCAACAATTTACAGACTGTTTAAGAAGGAACTGCAGATGCTGGAAAATCGAAGGTAGCCAAAAGTGCTGGAGGAACTCAGCGGGTGCAGCAGCATCTATGGAGCGAAGGAAATAGGCAACGTTTCGGGCCGAAACCCGGAAGGGTTTCGGCCCGAAACGTTGCCTATTTCCAGAAGGATTTCGGCCCGAAACGTTGCCTATTTCCAGAAGGGTTTCGGCCCGAAACGTTGCCTATTTCCAGAAGGGTTTCGGCCCGAAACGTTGCCTATTTCCAGAAGGATTTCGGCCCGAAACGTTGCCTATTTCCAGAAGGATTTCGGCCCGAAACGTTGCCTATTTCCAGAAGGGTTTCGGCCCGAAACGTTGCCTATTTCCAGAAGGGTTTCATCCCGAAACGTTGCCTATTTCCAGAAGGGTTTCGGCCCGAAACGTTGCCTATTTCCTTCGCTCCATAGATGCTGCCACACCCGCTGAGTTTCTCCAGCACTTTTGTCTACCAACAATTTGCAGACTTTTGCTGCAAGCAAATACGGTTTTTACAGTCTAGCTTTAAGTCACATTGAATTTTTGTCAAAGTGGAGAAATGTTTGCAGGCTGCGGCCATATCAGCGGTGGGGGGGGGGGGGGCGTTTTAAAGGTCAAATAACGTTTCATTATATGTTCAGCTACCGTAGCAAACTGCAACATTTTTTAGATAGTTGTTCGAAGGGGGGGGGCGCATGATGTTAGGGGGGGGGCGCTGACAGCGATGGCAGCCTCGCCAACAGTCTGTCTGCCTTCTCATCTCTTCTTTGTTATTTTTAGTGTGTTTTAACAGTTTGCATTAATGATCTCTGGTTTGTTTTATGTGGGGGGGGGGGGGGGGGGGGGGGGGAACTTTTCTTCAATCTCTTACCCTGCCGGATATGGGATCGTTTCCCGGATCGTATCTCCGGTCGCTCTGCGGCCTAACATCATGGAGCTGGCGGCCTCGCTCCGGAATGACTTTGAGCCCCACCGCGGGGCCGTGGACTTACCATCAGAGCCTGCGATCCCTTGCCTGGGATCGACACTCCAACCACGGCCTCGGATTTCACCATCGAGGAGCTGGCAGTCTCGGGTAGAGACCGATGTGGGGAAGCTCCGAGCCGCAGGAGATTCGACCAGGCCCGACCTGGTGTCCGATCGCCCGGCGCGGGGGAGCTGAGATCCCCCCCCCAATGCAGGAACTTGATCGCCCCGACGCGGAGGACACGACCCCCGGCTACGGGAGCCAAGATCGTCCCGTCACAGAACGCTCGAGGCCCCCGACCACAGGAGGACAAAGAGGGGGAAGAGATAGAACTGTTTTTGGCCTTCCATCGCAGTGGGGAATGTGGAGGAGCCACTGTGGTGGATGTTTATGTTAAAATGTGTTTTGTGTGTCTTGTTGCTTTTTATTGGAATGACTTTACGGCAAATCAAATTCCTCGTATGTTGCAAAACATAGAAACATAGAAACATTGAAAATAGGTGCAGGAGTAGAGGCCATTCGGCCCTTCAAGCCTGCACCGCCATTCAATATGATCATGGCTGATCATCCAACTCAGTATCCTGTACCTGCCTTCTCTCCATACCCCCTGATCCCTTTAGCGACAAGGGCCACATCTAACTCCCTCTTAAATATAGCCAATGAACTGGCCTCAACTACCCTCTGTGGCTGTGACATACTTGGCTAATAAAGTATGATTGTGATTATTCTGGTTATGAAGCACAGCAGTCCTGTAACAAGGTTTCTGCGGCCATGGAGGGAAGTGAATGCCAGGGCAACCCTACCACTGGCCTCTACCACCTTGTTTGTTTATCATTCAGTCTGGGCTCCGGGGAAGTTTCATGGCGACTCTTCATGGAGCAGCAACCTATTATCTTGTTTACACTCATCAGCCTGCAGTCTCCACCGATCCAAAATTCCACGGGATCCAAACATTTTAATGCCAAGGAAAACTTCTGACTTCTAACTGTAAGCAATAACATTGGAATCTGTGTTTTGTTTTACTATTATCCCCAAGGTCAGGTTTTAATTTGACTGGAAAAATGAGTCTGAAACCCCATTATTATTTTTCAGTAGGTATTACTAAATTATGTTTTTTGTTCCCTCTAACGAAGGATCCAGGATTTCAGAGCTTGTTGGAGTCTGAGGAAGGGTCTCGACCCGAAACGTCACCTATTCCTTCGCTCCATAGATCCTACCTCAACCCGCTGAGTTTCTCCAGCATTTTTGCCTACCTTCGATTTTTCCAGCATCTGCAGTTCCTTCTTAAACATTGTTAGAGTCATGAATGACTGCTACTTAAAAAAGAAACAAGGGACTGTAGATACTGGATTCTTAAGTCAACTTGGTGGCACAGAGGTGCAGCGGGTAGAGCTGCTGCCTCACAGCGCCAGAGGCCCGGGTTCCATCCTGACTACGGGCGCTGTCTGTACGGAGTTTGTACGTTCTCCCCGTGACCTGTGAGGGTTTTCTCCGAGATCTCTAGTTTCCTCCCACACTCCAAAGACGTACAGGTTTGTAGGTTAATTTGCCTGGTATAATTACAAATTGTCCCTAGTGTGTGTAGGATAGTGTTAATGTGCGGGGATCGCTGGTCGGCGTGGACTCGATGGGCCGAAGGGCCTGTTTCTGCGTTGTGTCTCTAAACCAACCTAAATTCAACCTTCCCATTCCCACACTGACCTTTCTGTCCTGGGCCTCCTCCATTGCCAGAATGAGGCCACACACAAACTGGAGAAACAGCATCTCATATTTCACTTGGGTAGCTTAGAACCCAACGGTATGAATGTTGAATTTTCCAACTTTAAGTAATCATCTCCCCCCTTCCTGCATCCCCTCGCAACTCCTTCCCCCCACACCCCTCCCTCCAGCTTTACATTTCCCTCCTCCTCTGCTCTCCATATCCGACCCCCCTCTTATCTCCTCTTCACCTCCAGCCTTCATCACTTCCTCCACCCATCTGCCCCCCCCCCACCCCTTCACCTGTATCCACCTATCACTCACCAGGTTTTGACCCAAACCCACCTCTCTTTTCCAGTAATCTCCCCCCCCCCCCCCCACCCCCCCCACTCTATCAGTCTGAACAAGAGTCCCAGCCCGGAATATCGTCTGTCTATTCCCCCCACAGATGCCGCCTGATCCCGCTGAGTTCCTCCAGCACTAGACAATAGACAATAGGTGCAGGAGTAGGCCATTCAGCCCTTCGAGCCAGCACCGCCATTCAATGGGATCATGGCTGATCATCCACAATCAGTACCCTGTTCCTGCCTTCTCCCTATATCCCCTGACTCCGCTATCTTCAAAAGCCCTATCTAACTCTCTCTTGAAAGTATCCAGAGAACCGGCCTCCACCGCCCTCTGATACAGAGAATTCCACAGACTCACCACTCTCTGTGTGAAAAAGTGTTTCCACGTCTCCGTTCTAAATGGCCTACCCCTTATTCTTAAACTGTGGCCCCTGGTTCTGGACTCCCCCAACATCGGGAACATTTTTCCTGCATCTAGCCTGTCCAATCCCTTTTTTATGTTTTTATATGTTTTATATGTTTCTGTAAGATCCCCTCTCATCTCCCTTCCCGGCCTTTGGCCGAGGTACATGCTAATATTTAACTCATAGTCACACAGCACGGAAACAGGCCCTTCAGCCCAACTTGTCCATGCTAGCCAAGATTCCCCATTTCCACTAGTCCCACCTGCCCATATCCCTCTAAATCTTTCCTATCCAAGTCCCTGTCCAAGTGTATTTTAGATGTTGTTATAGTACTCATAGTACTTCTCCGTTCCCCAACATCGGGAACATGTTTCCTGCCTCTAGCGTGTCCAATCCCTTTGTGATTTACTTAAAAAAGACATCTTGATCCTCTATCCATTGGGAAAGTGATCCTGAGTTCAAGGATGTGACCAGGAATATATATAAAAGAACCTTGCATCATAGTTCAGGTACAATGTTTCATGTTTTAAATGAAGATTGACAAATGTGCTTTTTTATCGTTTAGTTTCAGTTTAGTTTCAGAGATACAGCGCGGAAACAAAGGCTTTGTCCAACAATCCGTGCCGACCAGCGACCCCCGCACACTAACACTATCCTACACACACCAGGGACAATTTACAATTTTACCGAAGCCAATTAACCTACATACCTGCACGTCTTTGGAGTGTGGGAGGAAACCGGAGCACCCGGAGAAAACCCACGCAGGTCACGGGGAGAACGTGCAAACTCCGCACAGACAGCACCCGTAGTCGGGATTGAACCCGGGTCTCTGGCGCTGTGAGGCAGCAGCTCTACCCGCTGCACCACCTGGCATCTTTTCATTTTTTAATCTTCATTTAATTTGGACTGATGTTGTGGTTTTATCTTCCCTTATAAAAAAAAAACTGGCCGTGTTAATCTTTTTCAGAGAGAGAAAACTAGTCAATGTTTTAAGAGAAGGAGATTTCTTGGAGGTTTGGGGGGAAGGCAAGTATGTGTGTGGAGTCGGAGATGGGTTGAGTGATCAGAGGGACTTGTCTGTGATACGGTCCAGACCAAAGTTGTCAATGTAACAATTAGTTTCAAAAGCAGCAGCTGGAATAATATGATACAGAAACATTGACAGTACAAATTAAAACCTGATGTTGCTCCCAGCTTCCAAACTTTTCCCTCTTCCCGTAATTCCTTACAACATGGGAGGAGGAAACACATCCCGCATGTCTGCGCCGACCCTCAGGGCAATCCCCTCCATCCCACAGAGTCATAAACTATGGGTACAGGCCCTTCGGCCCTACTCCTCCATGCTGACCAGAGTGACCCATCTAAGCTGGCCCCATTGGTTCCTGTTTGGCCCATATCCCTCTAAACCTCTCCGGGATTGATCCCTGGGATGGCGGGACTGACATATGAGGAAAGATTGAAAAGACTAGGCTTGTATTCACTGGAGTTTAGAAGGATGAGGGGGATCTTATAGAAACATATAAAATTATAAAAGGACTGGACAAGCTAGATGCAGGAAAAATGTTCCCAATGTTGGGCGAGTCCAGAACCAGGGGCCACAGTCTTTGAATAAAGGGGAGGTCATTTAAGACTGAGATGAGAAAAAACTTTTTCACCCAGAGAGTTGTGAATTTGTGGAATTCCCTGCCACAGAGGGCAGTGGAGGCCAAGTCACTGGATGGATTTAAGAGAGAGTTAGATAGAGCTCTAGGGGCTAGTGGAATCAAGGGATATGGGGAGAAGACAGGCACGGGTTATTGATAGGGGACGATATGGCTCGATAGGGGACGATATGGCTCGAAGGGCCGAATGGCCTCCTCCTGCACCTATTTTCTATGTTTCTATATTTCTATGTTTCTATCCATGTACCATGTCCAGGTATCTTTTCAATGTTGTTACTGTGCTGCCTCTGAAGAAGGGCCTCGACCCGAAACGTCACCTAATGCTTTTCTCAAGAGATGCTGCCTGAACTGCTGAGTTGCTCCAGCATTTTGTCTCTATCTAACTGTGGAGGGAATGGGCAGACAACATTTGATGTCGGGAACCTTCTTCAGAGTCTGTTAAAGGATCCCAGTCAAAAATATCATCTGTCCATTTTCTCCACATGATAGACAATAGACAATAGGTGCAGGAGTAGGCCATTCAGCCCTTCGAGCCAGCGCTGCTATTCAATGTGATCACGGCTGATCATCCACAATCAGTACCCCTTTCCTGCCTTCTCCCCATATCCCCTGACTCCGCTATCTTTAAGAGCCCTATCTAGGTCTCTGCCTGACCCGCTGAGTTCCTCCACTTTATTGTTTTTTGCTCGTTTCCAATACCTGCCGCTTCTTGTGTCTCTGAATTTGTACAGAATCATAGAAACAGGCCCTTCGGCCCAACATGCCCATGCTGGCGAACATTTCCCATCTACACTAGTGTCCTTGGGCAAGACACTTCACCCACCTTTGCCTGTGTGTGAATGTGTGTGAATGTGTGTGAATGTGTGTGAGTGATTGGTGGTGGTCGGAGGGGCCGTAGGCGCAGATTGGCAGCCACGCTTCCGTCAGTCTGCCCCAGGGCAGCTGTGGCTACAGAAGTAGCTTACCACCACCTAGTGTGACTGAGGAGTGAATGAATAATGCGATGTAAAGCGCCTTGAGTATTAGAAAGGCGCTATATAAATCCCATCCATTATTATTATTATTACACTAGTCCCACCTGCCTGCGTTGGGCCCATATCGCCTACAAACCTGTCCTATCCATGTACCTGTCTAACTGTTTCTTAAACGTTGGGATAGTCCCAGCCTCAACTACCTCCTCTGGCAGCTCGTTCCATACACCCACCACCCTCTGTGTGGAAAAGTTACCTCTCGGATTCCTATTAAATCTTTTCGCCTCTAGTCCTGGATTCCCCTGGAGACTCCCAGACTGGGTTTAAACAATGGAACGTGAGCTCCCCCCAATGGCCATGTAATGCAATAGTGTTGGTTCTAGGTATACAGAAGGGTCCAACTCCACGGGTCAGGCAGCATCTCTTGAGAACATGGACAGGTGACGTTTTGGGTCGAGACCCCTACTTCAGACTAACTGCAGATCCAGGTTTCTTGAGCTAAACACAAAATGCTGGAGTAAATCAGCATCTCTGGAGGACATGGACCTCCAGGTCTCTGCTCACTGAGACATGTCTTCTTCTCCCTCAATCGAGCATCCCCACCTGGATTTAATTACATTTCCAAACCCCGCCCCTCCCGCCATGGAGGTGGCCTCGCTGTTATTTTCAACCAGAATTTTCGGATCACTGAACTCACCTTCCCCCCAGTAGCATCATTTGAATTCCTCGCCTTCAAAACCCTTTCCTCCATGACAGTCATCCTCATTTACCGGCCACCTAAACCAAACCCCTCCTTCCTATCTGACTTCATTGAACTCCTCACACTTGCCTCATCCCTCTCCCCACGTCTGCTGCTACTTGGTGACTTAAATATTCACATGGACTCCCCCACCTGCAAGCTCGCATCTGAATTCGCCTTTTTACTTGACAACTTCTCTCTCACTCAGCACGTCACCTTTCCCACCCATGACAAAGGTCACATCCTTGACCTGGTCTGCTCCACAAATCAACCGGTACTTGACCTCCATCCTTGCCTCTTCCCCCTCTCTGATCATAAGCTTATACGGTTCACCATCCCTTCTCCGACACCTCGCCCCCGCTTCCTCCGAGAAATCACCTTCCGTAATCTAAAATCCATCGATCCCCACCATCTCTCTGACCTGCTCACCACCACTCTCCCCCTGGACTCAACCCCCATCTCACCTGATGATCTCACAAACCATCTCAACTCCACCTTGTCTACCTCCCTCAACACTATGGCCCCCCTCAAAACAAGAACCGTAACTTTCAACACATCCTCACCCTGGTACACACCTGCACTTCGTAAACTGAAACAGACTGGTCGCCGACTTGAACGACTTATAAAGAAATCATCTCTCACAGTCCACCTTGAAGCTTACAAACTCCACCTCACTGACTACAAAGATGCTCTCATTGCTGCAAAATCTGCCTACCTCTCCTCCATATTCACCGATCCCTGCCTAAACCACAGAACCCTCTTCTCCACAGTGGGCAACCTCCTCAAGCCTCGAGCCAACACTCTCCCTACCTCTACTCCGGATCTCTGCAACTCATTCCTCCACTTTTTCGCTGATAAAATCAGCACCATCTATCAATCCTTATCCCCTGTACCCGACTCCCCAGCATCTACTCCACCACCTACCACGGCCCCTCCTTTCAACATCTCCACTGACCTCCTTACCCCTCCTCCACACTGCTTCCTCTCCCAGTTTGACCTGGTCACCCCTATTGAAATCTCCAAACTCATCAGCTCTTCCAAACCCACTACCTGCTCCCTCGACCCTCTCCCCACTCCCCTGTTGAAGTCCTGCCTCCCCGTTCTCTGCCCCTACCTCACTAGTCTCTTCAACTCCTCATTGTCCCAAGGAATTGTCCCCTCCGCTTTCAAACTGCTGCCGTTACACCAATCTTAAAGAAACCTGGTCTTGATCCCTCCTCTCTCATTAACTACCGCCCAATCTCAAACCTCCCCTTCCTTTCAAAAACCCTGGAGCGTATCGTTGCGTCGCAACTTCATTCCCACCTCCTTGCGTATAACCTACTTGAACCCCTCCAATCTGGCTTTCGCCCCCTCCATAGCACAGAAACTGCTCTCCTCAAAGTCCTCAACGACCTCCTCACCTCTGCTGACACTGGTTCCCTCAACATCCTCATCCTCCTCGACCTGAGCGCAGCCTTCGATACAGTGAACCATAACATCCTGCTCACCAGACTCAAAGACCTCGGCATTGAAGGCTCTGCACTCAGCTGGCTCCGTTCCTACCTTTCCAACAGATCCCACTTCATCTCTCTCCACAACCACACCTCTGCTACAGCCGCAGTCACTCAAGGCGTTCCCCAAGGCTCCGTACTCGGCCCCCTCCTCTTCATCATCTACATCCTCCCCCTTGGTCAGATACTCCGCCACTTCAACCTGGACTTCCACTGTTACGCTGATGACACCCAGATCTACCTCGGCACCAAATCCCCCCACAACCCCCCTCCCTCTCCCATATCAACTCCTGTTTGTCAGCTATAAAAACCTGGATGCAACATAACTTCCTCAAACTCAACAGCGATAAGGCAGAATTCCTCCTCATAGGCTCCAAAGCCACACTCAGCAAAATCAATAACCCCACTCTCACCATCGACGGCACCACTGTCTCCCCATCTCCCCAGGCCCGCAACCTTGGCGTGATCTTTGATTCCACCCTCTCCCTTGAGCCTCACATCCGCCATGTCATTAAAACCTCCTTCTTTCATCTCCGCAACATCGCCAAACTCAGACCCTCTCTCACACCGCCCGCTGCTGAAAGACTCATCCATGCCTTCATCTCCTCCCGACTGGACTATTGCAACTCACTTCTCCTTGGCATCAGCTCCACCTACATCAACCGACTCCAACTGGTCCAGAACGCAGCCGCCCGACTCATCACCCACACCAAATCCTGGCATCACATCACTCCAGTCCTCAAAAAACTTCACTGGCTTCCCATCTCCCACCGGATCACCTACAAAATCCTGATCCTCACCTACAAAGCCCTCCACCATCTGGCCCCCCCATATCTCACTGACCTCCTCTCCCCCTACCAACCCTCACGGTCCCTCAGATCCACATCAGCCGGTCTCCTCTCCATCCACAAGTCCAACCTCCGCAGTTTTGGGGACAGAGCCTTCTCCAGGGCAACTCCCAGGCTCTGGAACTCCCTCCCCCAACTGATCCGCAATTCCGTGTCCCTCACCATCTTCCAGTCCCGCCTCAAGACCCATCTCTTCACCTCTGCCTATCCTTAGCCCCACGTCCCCCTCCCTTTTCATCTGTGCACTAATTGCCTCATATTGTGTTTAGAATTGTATTCTGTCTTTCCTTTGTGTACTAGTCATGTCTCTACTATTTATTTCATTCCCCTTACATGTTTTTCCTCTACCTGCTAAATTTTTGTAAGGTGTCCTTGAGACTCTTGAAAGGCGCCCATAAATAAAATTTATTATTATTATTATTATGGACAGGTGATGTTTTGGGTCAAGACCCTTTTTCAGACTAACTGCAGATCTAGGTATTTTGAGCAAAGCACAATGTGCTGGATGGAACAAATCAACGGGTCAGGCCACAAATATCCTATTTATTCCCACTTTCCCATCCACTCCCTGATGAAGGTTCCTTATCTTTATTATCCATGTTCTCCACAGATGCTGCCTGACCCGCTGAGTTACTCCAGCACTTTGTGTTTCACACAGGATTCCAGCGCCTGCAGTTCCTTTTAGCCCCAGGACAGAAGGGTCTGTCCCAATGCTGTAGTTCTAAACTAATCTCTAAACCAAGCCATGATGTTGGAGAAGGTGGGCTCGATGTGTGTGTGTGTGTGTGTGTGTGTGAGGTAGTGTGTGTGTGTGTGTGAGGTGGTGTGTGTGTGTGTGTGTGTGTGTGTGAGAGAGAGTGTGTGTGTGTTTGTGTGTGTGTGTGTGTGTGTGTGTGTGTGTGTGTGTGTGTGTGTGTGCGTGTGTGTGTGCGTGTGCGGGCGTTAGTGCGTGTGCGTGTGCGTGTGCGTGTGCGTGTGCGTGTGCGTGTGTGTGTGTGTGTGTGAGATACTCGAGAGACTGGTGAACATTTATTAGGTACACTGCACAGTGATGCTGCTGGTAGAACTGCTGCCTCACAGCACCAGAGTTCTGAGTTTGATCCTGATCTCGGATGATGTCTGCATGGAGTTTACACGATCTCCCAGTGACCGCGTGGGTTTTCTCCGGGTGCTCCGGTTCCCTCCCACACCCTAAAGACGTGCAGGTTGTTGGTTAATTGACTTCTGTAAATTGCTCCTCAGTATGCAGGGAGTGGATGAGAACATGGGAATAACATGGAACTAGTGTGAATGGGTTATAATCTTCTGAATTGGTAGTGGGCAGGGCAGTGCTCTACATATCGCCAACTTGGATGTGTTGTGCATACTAACGTGCTGTTAGTGCCCCCTTAAAACTGTCTAGGGAAGGTGATCTGACCATATTGTTGTCTAGTTTATTGCATTCCCTTAAGGTTCTTACAAAGTATAAATCACTACCCTGGCGAATGGGATAGATGGCCGGTGAGGACCCGGTGGGCCGAGAAACCATCTTGTGTCTCTGAACTGACCTCATGAGGAAATTGTCAATTGTCAAAAGTTAGTTTTGTTTCTTCGTTTAGAGATGCAGCGTGGAAACAGGCCCTTCGGCCCACCGAGTCCGCACCGACCAGCGATCACGCTAACTATCCTACACACTAGGGACAATTTACATTTATAACCAAGCCAATTAACCTACAAACCTGTACGTCGTTGGAGTGTGGGAGGAAACTGAAGATCTCAGTGAAAACCCACAACGGTCACGGGGAGAATGTACAAACTCCGTACAGACAGCACCCGCAGTCAGGGTCGAACCCGGGTCTCTGGCGCTACGAGCGCTGTAAGGCAGCAATTCCACCGCTGCCTCTTTTTTTGAAGCATTTTCAAGAAGACGAATCTTCCCATTCAAGAATGTTTGTGGGTTGGTGGGAACCATTGTTGTGCGTTCCTTCTCCTTGGCTGAGTTTACTGATGGTTTTGCAGGAAGTGCTGTTTTAATTAGTTAGTTAGCTTAGGTTATTGTCGTGTGTATCGAGGTACAGTGAAAAGCTTTTTGTTGCATGTTATCCTGTCTGTGCACGTTTACAATCAAGCCTTCCACAGTGTACAGTTACAGGATAAAGGGAAGGTAGATAAAAATGCTGGAGAAACTCAGTGGGTGAGGCAGCATCAATGGAACTGCCTCATCCATTGAGTCTAGGTGACATCACCTATTCCTTCGCTCCATAGAAGCTGCCGCACCCGCTGAGTTTCTCCAGCATTTTTATCTACCTTCGATTTTCCAGCATCTGCAGTTCCTTCTTAAACAGGATAAAGGGAATAATGTTTAGTGTAAGATCCGTAAAGTCCGATTAAAGAGGGACTCCAAAGAGGTAGATGGGACAGGACCAAAGATCCTCTAGCGATCTTTGGACAGGACTGCTCTCTGGTTGTTGGGATGTTTTAAAACACTAAGCTAAACTGCAGCTGTGATAGTTTGCGACTCGTCTCCTTGCTGTGTCTCTTAGGCAAATTTTCTGGTAGAAGCTCGGTGGAAGAGGCAACTGTCATAGCTGATAAAAAAATATATAATAATAATAATAATATCTTTTATTGTCATTGCACATGGATACAACGAGATTTGGTATGCAGCTTCCATCCTATGTCATAACTTAAACAACTAAAATTTAGATACCCAGAGAAACATGAATTATAACAAAAAAAAAGTAATTTGTTTAAGAAGGAACTGCAGATGCTGGAAAATCGAAGGTAGACAAAAGTGCTGGAGAAACTCAGCGGGTGCAGCAGCATTATGGAGCGAAGGAAATAGGCAACGTTTCGGGCCGAAACCCTTCTTCAGAAAAAAAAAGTTAAAACGGGATACTGAGTTGGATGATCAGCCATGATCATATTGAATGGCGGTGCAGGCTCGAAGGGCCGAATGGCCTACTCCTGCACCTAATTTCTATGTTTCTATGTTTCTAAAACAGTTAAAATATGAAAACGACGAGAAATAAATTTTAAGACAGGAAACTTGATGATATTGAGGAGAAAAAAATAGTAAAGACAGTCTCTCCAAAGTAAAACCGTATTCCACCTTGGACATTGTTTCTAGAGTAAGTGTTTCATTCTGTTTTTAGTTTGAAAACCAGGGGAGAGCGCGAACGCAGTCCCCCACTACCACAAATTTTGCAGTCGAGTATCCCGCATTTGGGGACATTGCAGGCGTTAGCACACCCGCAGTGCAATGGGATAGCCTCGTCCTGGGAGAACCTCCTTTTTTTAATTTTAATTTCAAAATAGACTTTATTCAATTGATAAATATATACAATTCATGAACCATGCGGAAAAAATTCATCCGACATTTTCGGAGACTGTACAAAATGTTCAGTGCAATTTTTTTCCATTTGTCAAATTCCACCAAACTGTCCCCCACCCGTGCCACTCTGTGGCCCCTGTCCAAGTAATAAATATATACAATGTGTGCACAGTGCGAAAAATTCATCCAACATTTTCGTAGGCTATACAAATTGTTCAATACAGTTTATACATCTTTTTAAATTCCACGAAAATGTTCCCCACCCGTGCCACTCATGTTGCCTGGGTTGCTTGCGTCCGGGTGGCATGAACGTTGAATTCTCCCAGTTTTGCTAGCCCTTGCTGTCTCCTCCCCTTCCTTAACCCTCGAGCTGTCTCCTCCCATCCCCCCGCCCTCGGGCTCCTCCTCCTCCCTTTTTCCTTCCTTCTCCCCCCCACCCCCCATCAGTCTGAAGCAAAGATCTTATAGCGGAGCAAGATAGGCTACTCCTGCGAAATGCAATGGACTGACGTGTAGTACGCTATGGAGGGGATCATGGGCATTTTTCCACGCCCATTTTAGTAACCTGAGCCTACCTGACCCGACCCGACTCGCAGTGTAATCAATGTTGTGGGGCAACAGTTTGTGTGGGTTAGATTCATAAATCTGTCAGTTCATACTTCTTGTCAACAATAACATTTGATTCTGGTAATTGTCTTTTTTAATGTTTTTTAAATCATTTCTTTTTAAATGGTCCACAAGCAGTGTTTGAGTTGATTTTGTAGTAACCGGAACCGACCCGACTCGCAGGGTGATTGACATTGCGGAACTTTTTGTGCGTGATATAGGGTTAGATTCATAATTCTGTTAGTTCATAATTCTGTTAATTCTTGTTATAGGATCTTTGGTCTGAAGAAGGGTTTCCGTCCGAAACGTCGCCTATTTCCTTCGCTCCAGAGATGCTGCTGCACCCGCTGAGTTTCTCCAGCATTTTTGTGTACCCACTCATGTGGCCCTCTGGCGTGGGATACCTTCCCTTAATTTGAGGGGCGTCTCCACCATACCGTGCCCCCCATGTCCAGCAGCGGAACGAGAAATACATTTTAAGACAAGAAACATGATGATATTGAGGAGATAAAAATAGTAAAGACAGTCTCCCCAAAGTAAAACCGCATTCCACCTTGGACATTGTTTCTAGAGTAAGTGTTTCATTCTGTTTTTAGTTTGTAAATCAGGGGAGAGCGCGAACGCAGTCCCCCACTACCACAAATTTTGCAGTCGAGTATCCCGCATTTGGGGACATCGCAGGCGTCAGCGCACCCGCAGTGCAATGGGATAGCCTCGTCCTGGGAGAACCTCCTTGGTGATCAAGGTATCTCCCCTACCAGGTAAGTATGCTAGAAACTCGTCGCTCACACACTCCCAACCACTGCACATACACTTTCAAGGTAGGGCGAGGTAGAATTTTATTACCTTCTAAGGCTTTTGATTGTTACCCCCGGTCCAGATGATGAGCGAGCTCCATATATTTTCTTTTAACGTTCGTATATCTATATACTTTCATGCTCATCTCTCGCTCGACTTATTTGCATATTGTCCTTAAAAGGAAGCAACGCTTGCCGAGCGCTAACCTGTTATTACTAGGTCTCGCCACTGGGTGTCAGGTTGCCACAGCCTTTCATTCACCAAAGTGGCTGCGATATCGATCCATGGCATTGCTTGTCCTGTGACTCTGAGCCAGGTGTAAGGTCCTGGTCTTGTGGCTCTGAGCTCAGCGTGGTATCAGGGGGGCCCTAGAGTTGCCAACTGTCCCTCATTAGCCGGGACATCCCGTGTTTTGGGCTAAATTGGTTTGTCCCGTACGGGACCGCCCTTGTCCCGTATTTGACCGCTACTACTCGGGTCGAGGGGACTGTCGGGTCGGACCCCGCCTCACCCGTCCCGACATAGTGCAGCCCATGGAGTGCAGCAGCAGCAGCAGCAGCAGCAGCACCAGCGCCTCGCCCGTGGCCCCGTCGGTCGGTCGGCAGCCCGGCCAGCTGTCCGACCTTCGGACCTTCGCTTACCGCCGACACCACCACTGCCCCTCCTTCTCACGGCCAATCATCGGTTCATGAGTTGGACGGGGCGCCGGACTTTGCGCGCCACAGTTTAAGAATAAGGAGTAAGCCATTTAGAACGGAGACGAGGAGAAACTTTTTCACACAGAGATTTGTGAGGGCGGTGGAGGCCGGTTCTCTGGATACTTTCAAGAAAGAGTTAGGGATAGCATAGTTAAGGGATATGGAGAGAAAGCAGGAACGGGGTACTGATTGTGGATGATCAACCATGATCACATGAATGGCTGTGCTGGCTGGAAGGGCCGAATGGTCTACTCCTGCACCTATTGTCTATTGTAACCAGAAAAGGTGAATTGAGAATCTGATGGTTAAAGTGTCGATGAGGAAAACTGACGATTGTGGCAGCAATGGCCCCCGGCAGCCTCGCCAGCAGCTGTTTGGCCTTTCAACTTTTTTTTGTTTTTAGTATGTCAAAAAGTGTGATTTAGGGTGGCGGCGAATGAGGGGGAACTGTTTTTCAGTCACTTACCTCGGTGAAATGCGGCTTTTCTCCTAGTCGCATTTTCGCCCTCCCTCGCGGCCTAACTGCTTGGATTGGTGCGGCCTCTCCCGGAGTCGGACGCAGAGCTTCAGCAGCGGGCGCGGCGCGGCGCGGCGTGGACTTTCCGTCGCAGAGCCGAGCGATCCCCTGCCAGGGGTCCACAGAAGAAATGCTCGGATTGACTACAACATCCTGAAGCCGCGGTCTGCGGAGCCTCTAGCCGCGGGTGCGGTGTGGACTTTCCAGCGCGGAGTCTGGGATCCCTTCACGGGGGGTCACCGGAGAAAACTCCGACCGCCGGCCATGCGGCCTATAACATCGTGAAGCCCTGGTCTCCGGTAGGAAGCGGCCGATTCGGGACCTCCAAGCCGCGGAGTGTCCGTCCGTACCGACGTCGGAGTTTCGATCATCCCGACGAGAGGACCTGTACATCGGGCCGTCTGTAGCGGCGACTGTGGAGGGTTCACGGCCCCGACCACGGGTGAACAAAGGAGGAAGACTGACTGAACTTTGTTGCCTTCCAGCACAGTGAAGAATGCTGATTCCACTGTGGTGGATGTTCATGTTATATTCTAATGTGTATTGTGCTCTTTTTGATTGTGTGGCTGCATGGTAAATCAAACTCCACTGTACCTTAATTGGTGCATGTGGCAATAAATGTGAACTTGAGCTCGAACATAATACACATCATGTTTCAGTTCCACTTCAGCTGGGGTCCGTGTGAATTAAGACGTATTGAAACATAGAAAATAGGTGCAGGAGTAGGCCATTCGGCCCTTCGAGCCTGCACCGCCATTCAATATGATCATGGCTGATCATCCAACTCAGTATCCTTTACCTGCCTTCTCTCCATACCCCCTGATCCCTTTAGCCACAAGGGCCACATCTAACTCCCTCTTAAATATAGCCAATGAACTGTGGCCTCAACTACCTTCTGTGGCAGAGAATTCCACAGATTCACCACTCTCTGTGTGAAAAATGTTTTTCTCATCTCGGTCCTAAAGACTTCCCCCTTATCCTTAAACTGTGACCCCTTGTTCTGGACTTCCCCAACATCGGGAACAATCTTCCTGCATCTAGCCTGTCCAACCCCTTAAGAATTTTGTAAGTTTCTATAAGATCCCCCCTCAATCTTCTAAATTCTAGCGAGTACAAGCCGAGTCTATCCAGTCTTTCTTCATATGAAAGTCCTGCCATCCCAGGAATCAGTCTGCTATAAGCAGACATTTGGTGTTAATTGGCGACAACAGATTGGGGAACAAACTGAAAGCATATGACAGATGAGGAATGAGTGTGCAGGAGTGCACAAGACGTATACATACTGAAAACAGGTGCACTGTCTTGGGAGCTGGCGGGCCGGACAACACGGCAAGTTGGAGTGGCAGCCTGGGCTGTGACCCCAACCCTAGTGTAGAAGCTCCACAGGGGAAGAGTGATGTCCGCCGGAGCCATGGTGGTGGTCGACTCGAATCGATAGTCAGAGGCAAACTCTTGTGTCTACAAAAAAGCTGGAGAAACTCAGCGGGTGCAGCAGCATCTATGGAGCGAAGGAAATAGGTAACGTTTCGTGCCGAAACCCTTCCGGGTTTCGGCCCGAAACGTTGCCTATTTCCAGAAGAATTTCAGCCCGAAACGTCGCCTATTTCCTTCGCTCCATAGAAGCTGCTGCACCCGCTGAGTTTCTCCAGCTTTTCTGTGAACCTTCGATTTTCCAGCATCTGCAGTTTCTTCTTGTAAACTCTTGTGTCTGTTCCCTGTGTGTGCTTGTGGCTCCACCTCCTCATGTGGCTCCACCTCCTCCTGTGGCTCCACCTCCTCCTGTGGCTCCACCTCCTCATGTGGCTCCACCTCCTCCTGTGGCTCCACCTCCTCATGTGGCCCCACCTCCTCATGTGGCCCCACCTCCTCATGTGGCTCCACCTCCTCATGTGGCTCCACCTCCTCATGTGGCTCCACCTCCTCCTGTGGCTCCTCCTCCTTCACCAAGATGGCGGCCGAGCGGCTTCAGGGCTGGGGCTGCGGGGGACACGTGACTCATCCCCTCCCCCACCACGGGGACACGTGACTCCTCCCCGCCCACCGCGGGGACACGTGACTCCTCCCCTCCCCCACCGCGGGGACATGTGACTCCTCCCCGCCCACCACGGGAACACGTGACTCCTCCCCTCCCCCCCACCGCGGGGACACGTGACTCCTCCCCTCCCCCCACCACGGGGACACGTGACTCCTCCCCCCACCACGGGGGACACGTGACTCCTCCCCTCCCCCCACCACCGGACGCGCCTACGCAGACGGCGGCGGACGACGACGACGACGACGGCAGGAGGTCAGTGGAGGGGCATGAGTGTGAGTGAGTGATAGAGGTGGAAACGGAGTTCGGAGGGAGGGTGAGGGAGGGTGAGGGGGGTGGGAGTGGGAGCCTCGGGGTGGGAGCCGGGGAAGATTGAGGGCCCCGGGGTGAATGACAGGACAGGGGGTTGGTAATGGAGCCGGGGGGTGGGATGTCGGTGGCAGCCAGGCCCAGGGTAGGGAGGAGATGCGGTGGGACCGGGCCCCGGGGGAAGGGAGGGGAGAAAGATGCCGGGGAGATGCGGGGTTCCCGAGGGGAGTGGGGTGGAGGTAGACACGGGCCCAGAGAGAGAGGAGGGAGGGAGAGGTGTCTCAGACCCCGGGGAGTGGGGGAATTCCTGGGGGTGGGTTGAGGGGGGGGGGGGGGAGGGTACCGGTGACAAGGGCGTGTGTGTGTGGGGGGTGGGGAGGAAGGAAGGAGGGTACCGGAGACAAGGCGTGTGTGTGTGTGTGTGTGTGTGGGGGGTGGGGAGGAAGGAAGGAGGGTACCGGAGACAAGGCGTGTGTGGGTGGGTCGTCGGTCGGGCTTGGTGATGGGGTCCAGGGGGAGGAGAGGTTGGGTTTTCTCGGATTCAAGGTTTGCGCAACATACAAGTGAAAACGAAAGTGAAAGGCCGGGCCCAGAGTTGTTGTTTACTTTCTGTCCCCTCCCCTCCACGGCCGCACTTCACACCCTCGTCTTCTTGGTTTCTTGGTCCTCCAAAATATTCCAATTGGAATTTAAACTGGAGGTGGTGGAGGGATGACTTAAGCCAAAAAGGGTTTTTGGGAAGAAAGAGCTACTTTAAATTTAATTGTATCTGGTTGGGTAAGGTGATGATTATTCCATGCTATAATTGTGCATTTCTTTTATCATTTAATCTGCCTTTCTCCTGTACCCTGATCCTTCAAAAAACAACCCCTGCCCGAGCTGAATCGGAGTGTCCGCTGCCCGGACCCCTGAAGCTCATCTCAGCCTGTGCTCATCTCTACATCTGTGCTGAATCATTGCTGATACTGTCGGTAAAGCTGTACAGTTTGCACTTGCTTGCAGGGAACTGCAGGTGCTGGACAGATGACTGAGTTACCCCAGTGTTTAAGAAGGAACGAAACGTTGCCTATTTCCTTCGCTCCATAGATGCTGCTGCACTTGCTGAGTTTCTCCAGCACTTTTGTCTACACTCAGTTACCCCAGCAATTTTGTGTCTTCAAATTAGTTCACACAGTGTTTTAATCCAGTTGTAACTCATTTAATAGACAATATATTCTTAAACTGTGTGGCCCCAGTTCTGGACTCCCCCAACATCGGGAACATGTTTCCTGCCTCTAGCGTGTCCAAACCCTTATATAATAATCTTATATGTTTCTATTTATTGAGCGTTTCTTTCCAGAGTGATTGGAAACAAGGATGACCACGAACCAGACCCAGAGCTTGCACGCTGTGAATGGTATTGGGAATGGTCCCCACTCACTGGACGCTTATACCCCTGAGGAAACACTGAAGCAAATGGAAGAACTGATTAAGGAGAACAATGAGTTAAAAGGTACGTTTGCATTTGTGGAACTTGAGGCTGTTATAAATGTAGACCTTACTATGCCCTCCATTTGCAAACTTGTACTTTAATCTGGGCAAAACACACAGTGCTTTGGATGAACTCAGAGGATCAACCAGGAGGATTCTACTACTGGGAGAGTCTCAGACTAGAGGATACAGCCTCAGAATAAAAGAAAGTACCTTTTAGCATGGCGATGAGGAGGAATTTATTTAGCCAGATGGTGGTGAATCTGTGTAATTCATTGCTACAGTCGGTGGAGGCCAAGTCATTGGGTATATTTAAGGCAGAGATTGATAGGTTCTTGATTAGGGTGGGTGTCAAAAGCTACAGGGAGAAGGCAGGAGAATGGGGTTGAGAGGGAAAGAGACTCAATGGGCTAAATGGCCTGATTCTGCTCCTCTGTCTTATGGTCATCTGTGGAGGGAATGGGCAGACGATGTTTTGAGTTTGAATGGCTCATTGAATTATACAAAAAAAATTTTTAAAGATTGTTTGATTGCTTGGTGAATGATTTATGAACTTGAGCTGTCTTGCTATTCTGGCAATGAACACATAATTCTCAATTTTATTTCCTGGTCTGATAGTTTTTTTAAATCACTTTAAATTTAAATACAGTAAAGGTTTGGTTATTGGTGTTTCATTAACTGGGCACTCGGGGCGTGCAGTCCAAAGGGTTAACGGGAGATCGGCATTTGCTGCATAACCAAACTTTTACTAGGATCTACCTACCTGCAATCCGCCTACATTTTAATTGTCTCTATCCATTAAAATTCACTCAAACAGGTAGATGGATAGGAAAGGTTTGGAGAAATGCGGGCAAATAGGATTAATTTAGATGGGGCATGTTAGTCAGCATGGACAAGTTGAAACAAAGACTTGTTTCGTTACTGTATGACTCTGCCTTTAGTTTGTGAAGGCTGTTGGAATTATTTTATTTATATGAGAAGATGAAACAAGTAATGTAAATCCTCTAGCACTTGGTTTAATGTCAGGTGCAGTTTTTCTAAAGAGCAGGATTGTTCCTATTAGGTAGTTTAAATACAGCTGCTGTTCAATGTGTACAAAGCAAAATCTGCATAAAATATTAAATGTAATTTGTGGCATCATATGAAAGATACACATTGAGGATTAATTTATCTTGAGACATTAACAATGCAATACAGATAGCAATTGTCAACCTTGACCACACAGTTTCTCCAGATTACAGATGACCCGATTTATGGAAATCCAGCTTCATGTAAATTATCCCATTTGCTTCTTAAAGCATTTTATTAGAATGCTAGTGATATTCGTAATGACTAACTATAGTATATATTTCATTAATCTAATTATGGGTTGTGTTAGAGTGAATATTTGAATTGAATGAATTATTTTAAATGTAGAACAATATGATTGGGATATAGAACACCGATAGAGAAATCCGCATGCAAACAATTCTCAGCAATTGATTGCATGGTTTTCCTTTATTGTAAGATAAAAATGTTCCGAAACTCCTTTTTGGCAATAGTGTAGAACATTTTGTAAATTAGATCTCTCCATTCAGGCGTACCAACATCGAGGTATAAGCATGTAATGCAGTTCCAAACTACATGACTTTGTACCTGATGTTTACCGTTAATAAACAATAGCTGTGGTTCTTAGTTGATAAAGATGAGTGTGATCGGTTATGTTTGTGTGTGTAAATCCATTTGCAAAACTCCCAAGATTGAACAGGCTGGGAGAATGTATTGCTCTTGAATGTGGAATGGCGTTTATGCATAACATGTGCAATGCTCAATTTGTCCTAATTAGTAATTAGGATGTTAGGCATCAGTGAAGAAATCGGTTGTATGGAGCAGAGTTTTCTTATCTTTGAAAAATATTCTTTCTGAGATCGTACCAGCTGCTGCTCTGTAGAACTTCCTGCTGTGAAGAAACCCAAGAAGGATCAGTTTGCTTTGTAGTTCTACATGAGACATTGAGGATTATTGGGGAATACAGTATAATTTAACCACAGGCACAACAGAAGGTTGAGGACCAAAGTTCGTTTATTGGACAAGGTCAATGACATGCTCAGATTTGATTTTGTAGTTTTAACATGTTTTATTACTTTAATGCCCCCTCCTGCTATAAATATAGGAATCTAACTTTCCATCTCACTGACTCAGTCTGAAGAAAGGTCACCTATTCCTTTTCTCCAGAGATGCTGTCTGACGATGCTGAGTTACTCCACCTTTTTGAGTTTATTTTCATTGGCATATGGCCACAATTTCTTGTAAATCTTTGAACTCTGGCATCCACGAGGATACCTTTAACTACCCTTTTTACATCAGTTAGATTTGACAATCTTGGACCGTTCTAAAATACTGCATTCTTATTTATATGAAATTTGAAGAGGATTTGAAAAGAAATTGTGTAGGACTCGATGCCAGTTTAAAAAAAAAAATCTGAACTAATTGGAATGCGCAACAGAAGTCTGGGCCAATTTGTTCACAATTATGAATCAGGTCATTTCTCTAGGGAACATTTTTCTAATAAGATTTAATAAATATTGTTGAATCAAATTACTGGTGATATATGTCCTCAGAAGCCATTAAACAAACTAACCATGCCATGAAGGAACGATATGAAGAACTTGCAACTTGGCGTGAGAAACAGAGAGAAGAACGGGAGTATATCCAGAAAAAGTTTGAGGAAGCCAAAAGCAAATTAATGGCCGTGACTGCAGAGAATGAAGCACTGAAGAAAATGCAACCTCAAAATACACAGGTATACAGAATGGAAATGTAAAGTTTACAATTATGCTGGAAATTAACAGTCGGTCAAGCGGCATCTGTGAAGAGAACAACGAGTCTTTAACTTAAAGCGTTTACGAGACAAGGCTTTTATCAAAATAGACGCACCATTTACCCGTTCTCTTTCCACAAACTATGGCTGACTTGAGTTTGTCTTGCATTTTCTGTTTATATTTCAGAATAACTCAAAATAATGAATTCAATAACATGTAAAAAAAAACGTGGCTTAAAATTTTACTTTGCCTTGTGGAAGGATTAGACTTTGGGCACAATAACTCCTGATTACATATGTTTTTATGTTGGAGGAACTCAACGGGTCAATGGAGGGAATGGTCTGGTGACATGTTGGGTTCTTGTACATAGGGATTTATCAGGTGGTAACTTTAACATGTATTGTTGTTGCTCTCTCAGGGAATGTCCAAAGGTGACTTGTTCAATGCTGGTGTGACCCCAACTCTGGTGGAACAAGATGTTCAACAACTGAAAGGACAAATTCACAGATTGCAGACAGAAAAGGCTGACTTGGTGGCCATGAATTCAGAGCTCCTTGTGAAGCTGGGTGCAGCATCATCAGAGGATTCCTTTGTTGAAATTCGAATGGTGGTAGGTGGAAAAACCTGTACGGAAGCACAGTGCATCTTCATTCCTAAAGTTACAAAACAGCAAGAACCTGTTTGTTTAGGTTTATTACTGTCAAGTGGTACAGTGAAAAGCATGCAATCCAATCAGATAATACTATACATACATATATGCACGTCAAACTCAAGTACAACAGGTAGAGCAAAGGGGAAGATACAGAGTGCAGAATATAGTTCTCAGCATTGTAGCGCATCAGTTCCACAGACAAAGTCCAATGTCCGCAATGGGGTAGAGGTGAATCGGACAGTACCCTAGCTTATGGAAGGACCGACCAGAAGACTGATGACAGAGGGGAAGAAGCTGTTCCTGAGTCTGGTGGTGTGCGCTTTCAAGCTTCTGTACCTTCTGCCGGACGGGAGCGGGGAGAAGAAGGAATGACAAGATAGGAACAAATCTTTTGACCCTTATAGCCTGCAGCGTCATTCAATAAGATAATGGCTGATACAGTCTTGGCCTGAACATCACTGTTCCTCCCCAGCTTATGAAGGCTTGTGTATTGTCCGTGCATGCAAGTGATGGTTTGGGAGGCCGGGCGGGTGCCTGTCCACTTTGCCACTGAGTTTGGAAGTAGAGCACAAATACCATGAGCTGAGGAACCAGGATACTTCATTTAAATGGAGCCTCTGTGACATTTATTTTTAAAGCACAACTTGCCAGGTATCCAGGTGGGTGTGGCAGCCGAGTTATTCCCACTGACCATACAAGATGGTGCTGAGCTGATCTAAGAATAGTCTGGCCCAATAGAAAAGCATGACTTTTCTCATATTACAGGTTTTTGGAAAATGTTAACATCAGGTTTCAGTTCTAGAAAATGCTACAGAGGAGCGTTTTGTGATTAAACTTTGTTTTCCCCACAACAGCTTACGTCTTAATGTAATTAACCTTGATTTTATGTTCTTCAGGAGGCAATGGAAAACGCAGAGTTAAAACCAAAGGAATTGGAGTGCCAGGGTGCAAACAGTCCTGCGAATTATAAGTACGTTATTTATGCTTCATTGCAAATGTAGTGAGGACGGCCCAGTGGCACACATTAGTAGAGCTGCTGCCTCACTGCTCCAGTAATCCTGATATCTGTTATTGTCTGTGACATCCGTGTGAGTTTACTCCTGCCACTCATGTTAGATTCACTGACCTATAATTACCTGGCTTATACCTGCTGTTTTTCTTGAGCAAAGGTACACATTTTGCAGACCTCCATTAATCTGACACTTCTGGCTACTGACACTAATAGGCCAAGCAAAAGAGTCCTGGTGTGTAGGCGACCATCTGAGGGGACAATTTTAATTTGTTTTTAAAAAGATTAGTTGAAATCAATGGTTGGTGTGGACTCGGTGAGCTGAAGTGTTCATTTACATGCTGTAGGATTTGAAATAAAAATGTTTACTATACAGACTTTTAATTGCTATACATTTTTGGATTAATCAATATTGCAATCTGCAACGTTAATCCATATGGAATTGTTCAAACATGCTTGATTGGAAATTGTCATTCTCAGTGTCCTGCTTGCATGCAATTATTGTTATTGCAAAGCCCATGCCAACCAGCAATTCCCCACACACTAACACTATCCTGCACACACTAGGGACAATTTATATTTATACCAAGCCAAATTAACATACAAAACTGCACGTCTTTGGAGTGTGGGAGGAAACCGAAGATCTGGGAGAAAACCCACGCAGGTCACAGGGAGAAATTACAAACTCCGTACAGACAGCACCCTTAGTCAGGATCGACCCTGGGTCTCTGGCGCTGTGAGGCAGCAACTCTACCGCTGCGCCACCATACAGTGCAGCACTGAATAAAACCGTGACTGCTGTCAACATTACGTTCCAAAATGGACCTCCCCTGCTCTATCTGAAATCAGTAAAGATGGAGCAGTCTGGTAGTGATCTGAGAAGTGTCGGAAGGAACTGCAGATGCTGGTTTACACCGAATAGAGACGCAAAGTGCTGGAGTAACTTAGCGGGATAGGCAGCATCTCTGGAGAAAAGGAATGGGTGACATTTTGGGTCGAGACCCTTCTTCAGACTGAGAGGCTGAGCCCCCTCTTTGATGACCCTCAGACTATTCTTGAACGGACTTTACTGACTTTACCTTGCACTAAACATTATTCCCTTATCATGTATCTGTACCCTGTAAATGGCTCGATTCTAATCATGTGTTGTCTTTCCGCTGACTGGAAAGCACGCAACAGAAGCTTTTCACTGTACCTCGGTACACGTGACAATAAACTAAACTAGGTAAACGAGCCAAGGAGAGCAACAACTACTTTTGCCAAAGTATCTGATGCTAAATAGTCTCGGCGGTTTGGTCCATAAGGGCACTGCATTTGAAGCAATGCATACCATGTGCCTGCCATGGAAGTTCACTTAGTGCATGCTTGTGGGATTTGTGCCTTAAAATGATTCAACTATTTCTAACTAGGTGTCCTGTTGGCAGTATAGAAACATAGAAATTAGGTGCAGGAGTAGGCCATTCGGCCCTTCGAGCCTGCACCGCCATTCAATATGATCATGGCTGATCATCCAACTCAGTATCCCGTACCTGCCTTCTCTCCATACCCTCTGATCCCCTTAGCCACAAGGGCCACATCTAACTCCCTCTTAAATATAGCCAATGAACTGGCCTCGACTACCCTCTGTGGCAGGGAGTTCCAGAGATTCACCACTCTCTGTGTGAAAAAAGTTCTTCTCATCTCGGTTTTAAAGGATTTCCCCCTTATCCTTAAGCTGTGACCCCTTGTCCTGGACTTCCCCAACATCGGGAGCAATCTTCCTGCATCTAATTTTCATTGGTTGTACGAGTATCCCCTTCGTCCATTCATTATAGGTTGACTTGAATGAATGAATGAATAAATATTTTATTGTCACAGTGAAATTCTTTTCTGTTAGAGGAATCATTGATTCATTGGCCTTCACTCTTGACACTGATCCCATCGGGCCAAAATAAAACAGTTGTTGACCGTGTCTGATGAAGGGTCTCGACCTGAAACGTCACCTATTCCTTCTCTCCAGAGATGCTGCCTGACCCGCTGAGTTACTCCAGCATTTTGTGTCTATCTTCAGTTGTCGACATTGATGTTGTATGGCTGTACATAGAGCTGAATCATAAATACTGAGCCTCGGCCTTTGGGGAAGGAGGGGGGTAAAATTAAAGTTAAATCTTTAACAAATCTGTTTTTGTTTTGCAAGTTATATTTGAGTAATTTACTTGCCGTGCAAGAATCATTAAGAGAATGATATTTGATGTGCGAAAGGAAAATTTTAGTGACTGTTGCAACTAAACAAAAGTAACATTTGATTTTTACTGCATGGTCAAAACAGGTCAAAAACTCATGACAGTGGTGAAAAATGTCTGTCAGAGGAGTTAACCGTCAGACAACTGCTTAACTTGTTGAGGGACAAGACTCTGAAATTGGAAAGCCTTGAACATGAGCTTCAGACGTACAAGGAAAGGTAAACATAGAAACATAGAAATTAGGTGCAGGAGTAGGCCATTCGGCCCTTCGAGCCTGCACCGCCATTCAATATGATCATGGCTGATCATCCAACTCAGTATCCCGTACCTGCCTTCTCTCCATACCCTCTGATCCCCTTAGCCACAAGGGCCACATCTAACTCCCTCTTAAATATAGCCAATGAACTGGCCTCGACTACCCTCTGTGGCAGAGAGTTCCAGAGATTCACCACTCTCTGTGTGAAAAAAGTTCTTCTCATTTCGGTTTTAAAGGATTTCCCCCTTATCCTTAAGCTGTGACCCCTTGTCCTGGACTTCGCCAACATCGGGAGCAATCTTCCTGCATCTAGCCTGTCCAACCCCTTAAGAATTTTGTAAGTTTCTATAAGATCTCCTCTCAATCTCCTAAATTCTAGAGAGTATAAACCAAGTCTATCCAGTCTTTCTTCATAAGACAGTCCTGACATCCCAGGAATCAGTCTGGCGAACCTTCTCTGCACTCCCTCTATGGCAATAATGTCCTTCCTCAGATTTGGAGACCAAAACTGTACGCAATTCTCCAGGTGTGGTCTCACCAAGACCCTGTACAACTGCAGTAGAAATGAAAGCTAACATACCATTCGCTTTCTTCACTGCCTGCTGCACCTGCATGCCCACTTTCAATGACTGGTGTATCATGACACCCAGGTCTCGCTGCATCTCCCCTTTTCCTAGTCGGCCACCATTTAGATAATAGTCTGCTTTCCTGTTTTTGCCACCAAAATGGATAACCTCACATTTATCCACATTATACTGCATCTGCCAAACATTTGCCCACTCACCCAGCCTATCCAAGTCACCTTGCAGTCTCCTAGCATCCTCCTCACAGCTAACACTGCCCCCCAACTTAGTGTCATCCGCAAACTTGGAGATATTGCCTTCAATTCCCTCATCCAGATCATTAATATATATTGTAAATAGCTGGGGTCCCAGCACTGAGCCTTGCGGTACCCCACTAGTCACTGCCTGCCATTGTGAAAAGGACCCGTTTACTCCTACTCTTTGCTTCCTGTTTGCCAGCCAGTTCTCTATCCACATCAATACTGAACCCCCAATGCCGTGTGCTTTAAGTTTGTATACTAATCTCTTATGTGGGACCTTGTCGAAAGCCTTCTGGAAGTCCAGATACACCACATCCACTGGTTCTCCCCTATCCACGCTACTAGTTACATCCTCGAAAAATTCTATAAGATTCGTCAGACATGATTTACCTTTTGTAAATCCATGCTGACTTTGTCCAATGATTTCACCACTTTCCAAATGTGCTGCTATCCCATCTTTAATAACTGACTCTAGCAGTTTCCCCACTACCGATGTTAGACTAACTGGTCTGTAATTCCCCGTTTTCTCTCTCCCTCCCTTATTAAAAAGTGGGGTTACGTTTGCTACCCGCCAATCCTCAGGAACTACTCCACAATCTAAAGAGTTTTGAAAGATTATTACTAATGCATCCACTATTTCTGGAGCTACTTCCTTAAGTACTCTGGGATGCAGCCTATCTGGCCCTGGGGATTTATCGGCCTTTAATCCATTCAATTTACCCAACACCACTTCCCGGCTAACCTGGATTTCACTCAATTCCTCCAACTCCTTTGACCCGCGGTCCCCTGCTATTTCCGGCAGATTATTTATGTCTTCCTTAGTGAAGACGGAACCAAAGTAGTTATTCAATTGGTCCGCCATATCCTTGTTCCCCATGATCAACTCACCTGTTTCTGACTGCAAGGGACCTACATTTGTTTTAACTAATCTCTTTCTTTTCACATATTTATAAAAACTTTTGCAGTCAGTTTTTATGTTCCCTGCCAGTTTTCTTTCATAATCTATTTTTCCTTTCCTAATTAAGCCCTTTGTCCTCCTCTGTTGGTCTCTGAATTTCTCCCAGTCCTACGGTATGCTGCTTTTTCTGGCTAAATTGTACGCATCATCCTTCGCTTTGATACTATCCCTGATTTCCCTTGTTATCCACGGATGCACTACTTTTCCTGATTTATTCTTTTGCCAAACTGGGATGAACAATTTTTGTAGTTCATCCATGCAGTCTTTAAATGTCTTCCATTGCATATCCACCGTCATCCCTTTTAGAATTAATTGCCAGTCAATCTTGGCCAATTCACGTCTCATACCCTCTAAGTTACCTTTCTTTAAGTTCAGAACCATTGTTTCTGAATTAACAATGTCACTCTCCATCCTAATGAAGAACTCAACCATATTATGGTCACTCTTGCCCAAGGGGGCACGTACAACAAGACTGCTAACTAACCCTTCCTCATTACTCAATACCCAGTCTAAAATAGCCTGCTCTCTCGTTGGTTCCTCTACATGTTGATTTAGATAACTATCCCGCATACATTCCAAAAAATCCTCTTCCTCAGCACCCCTGCCAATTTGATTCACCCAATCTATATGTAGATTGAAGTCACCCATTATAACGGTTTTGCCTTTGTCGCACGCATTTCTAATTTCCTGTTTGATACCATCTCCAACTTCACTACTACTGTTAGGTGGCCTGTACACAACACCCACCAGCGTTTTCTGCCCCTTAGTGTTTCGCAGCTCTACCCATACCGATTCCACATCCTCCAAACTAATGTCCTTCCTTTCCATTGCGTTAATCTCCTCTCTAATCAGCACTCTCTAAAGTGCTTCAGTTCTGTGTGTGTTGCCATTTAACCAAGATATTGAGTACTTCTTTATTTCAAAGCCTAACGCTTGTGAAAATTGCAAGTATACGGTAAAGTGACCTCCAGATTCAGGGACACTTTCTTATCTGAAGAAGGGCTTCGGCCCGAAACGTTGCCTATTTCCTTCGCTCCATAGATGCTGCCGCACCCGCTGAGTTTCTCCAGCACTTTTGTCTACCTTTGATTTTCCAGCATCTGCAGTTCCTTCTTGAACACTTTCTTTCCAGCTGTTATCGGGCAATTGTGCCATCCTATCACCAACTAGAGAGCGGTCCTGACCTCCCATTCACCTCATTGGAGACACAAGGACTCTCTTTAATCAGACTTTACTGGACTTTATATTGTACTAAACGTTACTCCCTTAATCCTGCATGACCATAATAAACTAAACTAAATTCATATTCCGCATCAGCTTACAGACCTGGATATCATTGTGAACAATCACTAAAAATGTGAGTTACAACAAGCAATTATGAAGGCAAATGTGTTTTCATTCTAGTGGATTTAAATACAAAAATAAAGACCTCTTTGTGGAATTATATATGGTACTGTTGAGCACCTGGAATGGTGTGACGGTCTGGTCTCCCTATCAAAGATTGCAACAAAGATTCATCATGATCTTTATTAGGCTTAGAGATATTGGACAATTAAGAAAAGTTAAACAAACTGGGCCTGCATGCTCCAGAGTTTGGAAGAATGATTGGTAATCTCATTGAAACATATAACATTGTTAAAAGTTTCTAAAATCTTTGTCCTTGAGGTCTGCTGCTGCTGCTGCTGCTGTGCTGTTTTATGTATAATCCTGGACACCTAGTCATGAGCTGTAGCAGCCAGGCCTTGAAAATTGTAAACCCCATTCTTTTGATTCTGCTGATTAGAATGAAAAAGTTACATTGATTTTTTAATTTTACTTTGTTTTAATGTTGCTATTCATACACTAGTCAAAGTAAAATTAAAAAAACGAATGTTTTATTAAATGTTCTATTTTTTTACATCTGTGATGTGCAGAGTATAATTTCACAAGTCTTACAAAGCCACGCAAAGTTTGACAGGAGGCAAAGCAACACCATTAGGTGTGCAGACCTATCCATGCCCTACCAGAGACCTTGCTATAGCTTGCTGCCTGAATCTCTGTCTGAATGGACTTGTGTTCAGATGAGGGTAGTCATTGAGAGACAATACATTGCCCTGGATATACGCTGAATTAATCACGATTCAGTCTCGTCTTTGTGTCATCGTGTAACATAAATGTTGATAATACTCCATGATAAATACAATACCACCTCCAACATTTTGTAGGATTTGCGAACTCTCCAAAGTTCCTGAAACAGCTGATGGTGCGACACAGAGTGAGGAAAGTGTAGGAGAACCGTCTTCGTCCGATGTCAACCAGGAATCCGAATTAATGCTCGTTGATGTAAAGGAAGAGGATATTGAAATGACTACAGTAAAGGTACGCGATACTTCAAACATATAATAAATAATGATTAATATTTACCTGTTGAATTTGAAACTATTATACATTTATAAACTATTATGCATAAATGCTAAAGCCAGAGGGGGGGGTCTCAGTGGTACAGCTAGTAAAGCTGCTGCCTCGGTGCCAGAGACCCAGTTTCAATCCTGACCTTGGGTGTTGATTGTGTGGAGTTTGCAGGTTCTCCATGTGACTGCAGGGGCTTCCTCTTGCATTCCAAAGATGTGTAGGTTTGTTGTAGTTAATTGGCTGCTGTAGGGAGTGGTTGCGAAAGTGAGATAACATAGAACTTTGAAGGTACACAAAAGGCTGGAGAAACTCAGCGGGTGCAGCAGCATCTATGGAGCGAAGGAAATAGGCAACGTTTCGGGCCGAAACCCTTCTTCAGACTCCATAGAACTTTGATGGTCAGAGTGAACTCAAAGGGCCTGCTTCAATGCTGTATCTATAAAACTAATCAAGAAATTCCGAAATGACTATATAGCATGGCCCAGCAATATCTGTTGTGGAAGTTGTGACTTTACTTTAGACTTTAGAGATACAGCATGGAATCAGACCTTTCAGCCCACCAAGTCCACATCACCACTGATCCTAACACACTGGCTATATCCCACACACTAGGAACAATTTACAATTTTTAGCAAAGCCAACTAATCTACAAACCTGCACATCTTTGGAGTGAGGGAAGAAACTGGACCACCCGGGGAAAACCCACGCGGTCACAGGGAGAACGTACAAACTCCACACAGACAAGCGCCCGTAGGCTGGATCGAACCTGGGTGTCTGGCGCTGTGAGGCAGCAACTCTACCGCTACGCCACCATGCCGCTCAATTTGTATACACATTGTGTTGGCAATATTGTAGCCTACATAATGGTATTGAAGTGATGCGCAAGATAAATTATGCTGATATAATTAATGCGTGACATAATAGCAGTTTGATAATTGCATGCAGTGAATTAGATCATTAATGTTATTTATCTCCAACTGCAGTCTCCAGATGAAGTTGAAGTATTGAAGTCACAAGTGATGGCACTAGTTAAAGACTTACAGGAAGCCCAGATAAAACTAGATGAAGCTGAAGACCTGAAGAAGATTCTACAAGAAAGGTTAAGAAATATACCTTCAACAGTGATAAATTGATAATGGAGAAACTCAATTTTATTAAAAAAAGAAAGGGGTAGAATTGTCAATGGTGAGACTAAGACAATGATTCAGGTTGGAATTGAGAGTTGCATTGTAAGTCCCCTCGTTTATATAGCTACTGAAGCTACACAATAACAACAGTACAGCGAATGAACTGGCCCTTCGGCCCACAATGTGCCAAGACCAATTCTTACCTGCCTGCATGTGATCCATACCCCTCCATTCCCTGCATATCCATGTGCTTATCTAAAAGTCTCTTAAAACACAACTATCCTATTTCCGGATGCACGTTCCAGGGGCCCACCATTCTGTGTGTGTGTAAAAAAAAAAAAAAAACTGTCCCTGCACATCATGAAACCTTGCCCCTCTCACGTTAGAGGTATGCCTTAAGGTCTTTGACATTTTCACCCAGGGGGCAGAATGGTTCTGACTGGGAGGGAAAGGGAGTTTTTCATTATGTCCTGATTGTTATTCGCCCCTCAATCCAATATCACTTTTTATTCTTTGAGTGCAAATCACTTCTATTTTCCTACATTCCTATAAAAGCTACATTCAGCTGATACCACCGGCAAATTTTTTATGGGCGGAAATATTTGTTGAGTTAAGAATTTAAGATTTGTCATATTTTGCATTCTTGTAGCTTGCAAAACGTGATCTTATTTTTCCACCGAAGATGGACACAAAATGCTGGAGTAACTCTGCGGGACAGGCAGCATCTCTGGATAGAAGAAATGGGTGACATTTATGGTCGAGTCCGTCTGAAGAAGGGTCTCGACCTGAAACGTCACCCATTCCTTCTCTCCAGAGATGCTGCCTGTCCCATTTTATGTCGAAGGGCCGAATGGCCTCTTCCTGCACCTATTTTCTATGTGTCTATCTTCGGTGTAAACCAGCGTCCGCAGTTCCTTCCTACACAATATTAATCATGTTCTCTTTCAGATATCTGGAATTGGAACAAAAGCTGGCTGGCGACCAGGTGGTTCTGGAGGAGATGAAGCAGCTTAAATATTCCAATGCAAAATTGAAACTGCAAGTGGAAAGCTTACAATCCGAACAAAAAATTGAGCAGCTAAAATTTACTGAAGAGAAACTGAAATTGGCAGAGGAAAAGTAAGTTTTAATGTTTGGTTTCCTCCAACACACTTATAGTGGCCTTTTAGCTCATCTGAAACTAATTTACTGTAAAGAAAGACTACTGGACGGAGTTGGGATCAGACGTTGTGGCATTACCACAGCCATCGGTTTTCATATTTGAACATTTATTGAGCTTTAAGATGTCCAAACATTGTGCAGTGGGTTGTGAAATGGATGGATTATTAAGCAGCTTAATGCAACTTTCCAACATATCAACCTCCCTTCCACTGACTCCATCTACACCTCACGCTGCCTCGGCAAGGCCAGCAGCATCATCAAGGAACAGTCTCACCCCGGTCACTTCCTCTTCTCCCCTCTCCCGTCGGGCAAGAGGTACAGAAGTGTGAAAACGAACGCACACCTCCAGATTCAGGGACAGTTTCTTCCCAGCTGTTGTGAGGCAACTGAACCATCCTACCACAACCAGAGAGCGTTCATGAACTACTATCTGTCTCATTGGAGACCCTCAGACTATATTTGATAGGACTTTACTGGCTTTACCTTGCACTAAACGTTATTCCCTTATGTGTCTGTACACAGTGACTGGCTCGGTTGTAATCGTGTATTGTCTTTCCACTGGATGGATAGCACACAAGGAAATAGTTTCACTGTACCTTAGTGCACGTGACAATAAACTCAACAGAAACTGAAACATTCATATATGTTGTGTGTCATAGCATTGAGCTGAATATGAATAGCCAGATATTCTGTTCAAGAAGCAGGTTGAAGATTCACCATGGGCAAGGAAGCAGCAGCACCCACTCAAATATTAACATGGGAACTTAAATTTATGCGTGTAATGACGGCGGCATAGCTTGCATGACAAACTCGAACCTGGACTTGAAAGTGCTGGAGTAACTCTGCAAATCTGTAAACCAGCATTTGCAGTTCCCTGGGTCACCTTCAATACTCTGCCCTCGTGTGAGAGGTTGAGCCAACCTGAGAAATATGTATTGGCAACTGTAAAATTAATCCACTTAACTGCTACTTTCAGAATTGAAACGTACTTTGGTCTTTTGTACGTATTGGTCTTTTGTAAGACTATAGACAATAGGTGCAGGAGTAGGCCATTCGGCCCTTCGAGCCAGCACCGCCGTTCAATGTGATCATGGCTGATCATCCCCAATCAGTACCCCGTTCCTGCCTTCTCCCCATATCCCCTGACTCTGCTATCTTTAAGAGCCCTATCTAGCTCTCTCTTGAAAGCATCCAGAGAACCGGCCTCCACCACCCACAGAGGCAGAGAATTCCACAGACTCACCACCGACTGTGAGAAAAAGTGTTTCCTCGTCTCCATTGTAAATGGCTTACTCCTTATTCTTAAACTGTGGCCCCTGGTTCTGGATTCCCCCAACATCGGGAACATGTTTCCTGCCTCTAGTGTGTCCAAGCCCTTAACAATCTCATATGTTTCAATGAGATCACCTCTCATCCTTCTAAACTCCAGAGTGTACAAGCCCAGCTGCTCCATTTCTCTGTTATCTATAGTATAATTTTACTGGATTGTATGCACGTGACAGTAACATATAATCAATTAGAAAATGGGAAGACAATTTATGTGAATTAGTTTAAGTAATATAACATGGGCTTTCTCATCCATTTATATAAAATATTCAAAATCATATCAATTAAATTAACACTTCATGCAGAATGGTAATGCTTTGTTTCTTGGACACAGGAGAAAACTTATGCAGATGCAAGCAGCCTATGATGATATGTTTAAAGATTGCAGCAGCCTTACGAAGACTAATGAAGAAATGAAAACTAAAGAGGTATTTATTATTTGAAAACTAACGTTCCAGCATTGTGGACGTTTTTGAACTCATGACTCTTTTACATTTTCGACAATAATTTTCCAGAATGAGGCCAGAGTAAACCACTAAATGTTACAGTTCAGCAATGTGTTTCTTATCCCACCCATGAAGTGGTATAGTGGCGACGTGCTACGGAAGCTATTGGTTAGATTATGGAATTGTTTACAGATAGTATCAGATTCAGCATTGAAACTATCTAGTGCAGCAGTTGATTCATCGTTCCACTATGAGACCAGTGTATAGTTGCACTGAAATATCTTCAAATTGATTTATTTTCCACAATAGATGATTCATTTTACATTTGCTCAGTTGTCTGTTCTAAACATAGGACATTTTTCAGTTTCGTCTTTTTCAGTTCTGTTCTGGTAAGTGTAGTTTGGGCCGATGGGTAGGCATAAAGCTTTATAGCTATGAACAACACCTTATGGCGTTGAAGATACACAACATGCTGGAGTAACTCGGCGGATCAGGCAGCATCTCTGTAGAAAACGAATTGGTGATGTTTCGGGTCAAAACCCGAGACCAGAAAATATCTGCTTGCGTTGTCATTTTAAGTAAATTATATACTTATATCCCTAGATCCCTCTACAGTACAACACTCCCCACGACTAGACCATTCGCTGTGAAGGTGCTGGCCTGGTTTGACTTGGGAAATTCAAATGATAGTGGACAAGAATTAAGCAATATATGTTTCTCGTCTTAAGCCATGTCATGTTTAAGAAGGATGTGCAGATGCTGGAAAATCGAAGGTAGACAAAAATGCTGGAGAAACTCAGTGGGTGAGGCAGCATCTATGGAGCGAAGGGTCTCGACCCGAAACGTCGCCTTTTTCCTTCGCTCCATAGATGCGGCCTCACCCGCTGAGTTTCTCCAGCATTTTTGACTACCTTAAGCCATGTAATGATCGGTTTAAAGTAATAACACACAAGAAAACAATGAAAATTGAATACCTTCATTGAATCATTGTTTAAATATATTATGTAGTTAACTTGCCACCAAAAATCTTTCTGCCACTTGACCCTAATCTGTTATGTTGAATTTGACTCTTGTGTTGATGTGCTCTATTTTTAACAGAGTACACACATTGAGTCGCTGAATAGACTTGTTACTGAGCTGGATATGGTGAGAAGAACAAAGGAAGAAAACCAGAAAATGATTGATCAGATGGCCCAGACTGTTTTTGAGCAAGCTGATATGTTAAAAATGCAGGTTAGAGTTTGAAGCTTTTTTTGTTTAAACCTAGTTACACTTTTTAAAGTAATATTAAGTAATTTTTTTGTCCCAAGCCGATTTTTGCTAGTGCCAGCCAGGGACTCTGCTCTTAGTAACTAATTAAATCGAATTTTCTTTTTTTCTTAATTGTATATGCAGACCAAGGTCTATAACCATTTAAATGAGGAATACTATAAATAAAACACAACTCGCTGCATTAATTCAGCGGGTCAGGCAGCATCTATGGAGGGAATGGACAGATGGCGTTTTGGGTCAGAACCCTTCTTCAGTGATGGAGTAGGGGAGAGAAAGCAGGAAAAGACAGGTGGGGGCGGGGAAAAAGCCTGGCAAGTGATAGGTGGATGCAGGTAAGGGGTGTAGGAAGGAACTGCATATGCTGGTTTAAATCGAAGGCTGACACAAAATGCTGGAGTAACTCAGCGGGACAGGCAGCATCTCCGGAGAGAAGGAATGGGTGGCATTTCGGGTCGAGACCATTCTTCAGAAGGGGGGGGGGGTGATTGCAGATGGATGGACTAAGTGACAATGACTGTAGGTGAAAAGAAGACAAAAGGGTGTCACGTTAGGAACATAGAAAAATAGGTGCAGGAATAGGTGCAGGAGTATGCCATTCGGCCCTTCGAGTCAGCATGGCTGATGATCTAAATTCGGTATCCCATTCCTGCTTTTTCCCCCATAGCCCTTAATATCTTTAGCCCTAAGAGCTAAATCTAACTCTCTTGAAAACATCCAGTGAATTGGCCTCCACTGCCTTCTGTGGCAGAGAATTCCACACATTCACAACTCTCTGGGTGAAGAAGTTTTTCCTCATCTCAGTCCTAAATATCTTACTCCTTATTCTTAAACTGTGTCCCCTGGTTCTGGTCTCTCCCAACATCGGGAACATTTTTCCTTCAGCCTATCCAATCCTTTAAGAATGTTATATGTTTCTATAAGATTCCCTCTCTTCCTTCTAAATTCCAGTGAATGCACGAAGAGAATTGAAAAGGAGTGTCCACCCCTCTTTTCCAGCTTCCCCCCCCCCCCCCCCCCCCCCACTCCAATGTCTGAAGAAGGGTCCTGACCTGAAACATCATGCGTCCATTCCCTCCACAGATGCTGCCTGACCCGCTGAGTTCCTCCAGCATATTGTGTTTTGTTCAGGGTTGCAGCATCTGCAGTTTCTGCATGTGCAGTGACTCTAAGAATACTAGTTGAATGAATATGTAAATTGTTAAAGTAACAATCAGGATCCGGTGCAGCAGGTTAGTTTTGTTTGTAACTGTGAACGGTAAGTCATTAAAAAAATTGTTTCAATCGTTTTATTAAAATCTGTATTGGTGCTGTGTACCTTGTCCCTTTATTCAGAATGCACAGAATGCCGATTTGGTTGACATTTCTGCGCAGTTGGACATGGCTGAGAAAGCCCTAATGGAGAAGCAGGGCAAGATCGATGCGATGAAGCAGACTATTATAAAACAGGAGGAAGAAATGGAAACTGTGGCTGTCTTCAAAGCACAGGTGAAGTGCAGAACTTTGCGTTAGAAGACTGCTACCATGGTTTTTAGATCGGACAATGAATGATTCTAGTACCTGATGCCAAAGAGAGAGCCCATTACCTGTGAACCAAATGTAGGCTAGAATGTAACACCTCCAGCTTCAAGTAGGGGGAGGGGGGGGGTGTTAACTGTTCGTTAATTTGTGGAAATCTCAGAGGTTTATATCTTCTGCTGGTCAGTTTGTAGCAGTTCGTTAATTTTATCTATGATCAAAAAACAGCAGCAAGCCAGTTGGCCATTGGCATTTAATGTTGCCTCAGTCATAGATACAGCCTGGAAACAGACCCTTGGGCCAATCAAGTTAATGTCTGCCATCAACCACCTATTTTCACAAATCTAATCCAATTTTATTTACTCCATATTGTAATCAGTTCACTCCCCTCCCATTTACCACCACTTACCTACGCAATTTACAGAGGCCAATTATTGCATGTCTTTGGGATGTGTGAGGAAATTGGAGCACCTGGAGGAAACCCATGTGGCCACAGGGAGAACGGGCAAACTCCACACCAACAGCACCCGAGGTCAGGGTCAAGCCCAGGTCTCTGGTGCTGTGAGGCAGCAACTCTACCAGCTGCACCATTGTGCCACTCCTTTAGCCAAAAGAAAATGTTGTTTAACTTCAGTGCCATGATACATAGTCTCTGTTGCAAAGAGTAATTGTAACTCATATATATTTTCCTGCAGGCTGACGTGTACAGTGCAGATTTCCATGCTGAGAGAGCAGCTCGAGAGGCGATCCATACAGAGAAGCAATCTCTGGTTGAACGGTTGGATGAGCTGATGAAGGAAAACATCCAACTGAAGGATGAACTGGACACACTTGGCAGGTATTCAGCTAGACCACGTCCCCGTCGCCATCAATCAGAAATATTCTATCATGAGCCTTCTTCCCTCGGTGTTGACATTGTATAGAAAAATTCTCTAAATTATATTGGATTATCCATAAGGAGCGAAGGAATAGGTGACTAGGGTCTCGACCTGAAACGTCACCTATTCCTTCGCTCCATAGATGCTGCCTCACCTGCAGGAGTAGGCCATTTGGCCCTTCAAGCCAGCACCGCCATTCAATGTGATCATGGCTGATCATCCCCAATCAGTACCCCGTTCCTGCCTTCTCCCCATAATCCCCTGACTCCGCTATCTTTAAGAGCCCTATCTAGCTCCCTCTTGAAAGCATCCAGAGAACCTGCCTCCACCACACTGAGGCAGAGAATTCCACAGACTCACCACTCTCTGTGAGGAAAAAGTGTTTATGTCCATAGGCTCATGCCTATGCTGTACTGTTCTATGTTCTGCCTCATTCAAATTTCAAATTTTTAGATCTTCATCAAGATAAATTTGATTTACCAAATTTAGATGCTCTGAAATGAACTTTTCACTGTCAAAATGTATCAAAAGATAAAACAATAAATTGTAACTTGGTGGCTTCGGCGATAAATTATAGACACACAAATAACCATAACACCTTCTCTCAATTAGATAAAAATTAATATGGCCATGGTGATTTTAAATTGTCAAGATCCCGTGGAGCTTTAAATCTGGGAAAATTGTTAAAAATGTGAAATTCATTGCCACATGGCTTTGGAGGCCAAGTCATTGGATATATTTAAGGTGGAGACTGACGGGTTCTTGATTAGTGCAGATACGGGGAGAAGGTAGGAGAATGGAGAGGGAAAGATAGGTCAGCCATAATTGAATGACGGAGTAGAATCGATGGGCTGAATGGTTTAATTCTGCTCCTGACATAAAAATGTTAAATGTCATTAAATCTGCATTTGTAAGTCTTATTGATTCATGTGGAGTAGGTCTAGGAAAGAACAATTGCCTTTGCTGTAAATTGTATGGTATGTAACCAGCGCTTGTTTCAATGTCATGAAATGTGAGCCATGTTTAAATGTTGCAGGCAGTCTTTGGTGGAACTCCAACGTCGCCATGGGGGTTGTGGACCAGTGGCTGAGAATGATGCAGCATTACAGCAGCAGGGAGCGCGAGGTAAACCTGTTCCTACGTATTACCAAAGAGCTACGTAGATGACAAGTGTTCAAGAGATCATAGTCGCTGCAGCACAGTACTTTATGCGTATAGGTTGTTCATCATTTACACAGACGTGTGGCACTGCAGGAACATAGAAAATAGGTGCAGGAGTAGGCCATTCGGCCCTTCGAGCCTGCACCGCCATTCAATATGATCATGGCTGATCTTCCAAATCAATATCCCATACCTGCCTTCTCTCCATACCTCCTGATCCCTTTAGCCACAAGGGCCACATCTAACTCCCTCTTAAATATAGCCAATGAACTGGCCTCAACTTCCTTCTGTGGCAGAGAATTCCACAGATTCACCACTCTCTGTGTAAAAAATAATTTTCTCATCTCGGTCCTAAAAGACTTCCCTCTTATCCTTAAACTGTGACCCCTTGTTCTGGACTTCCCCAACATCGGGAATAATCTTCCTGCATCTAGCCTGTCCAACCCCTTAAGAATTTTGTAATTTCTATGAGATCCCCCCTCAATCTTCTAAATTCTAGCGTGTTCAAGCCGAGTCTATCCAGTCGAACCTTGTAGCTATGGTTTCCCACTTGAATTAGAGTCATACAGCATGGCAACAGGCCCTTCGGCCCAACCCGTCCATGCCGACCAACAAGCCCCATCTAAAATAGTCCCATTTTATCTTTAGTATAAACCAGCATTTGCAGTTCGTTTCTACACTTGTCATGTGTTAGACAAGGTTGATTCACCACTTATGAAGATATTGTCTTCATTTTCCCAGGTTAGTGACTTGGTGGGGAACCTACAGGTGGCCATTTGCCATTGTTTGTGCGATCCTTCCCCGTGGTTGAGTAGCTTGCTGGTTTTGGAGGAGCTGATGTTTTATAATCGAATATGTAGCTTTCACCCGATATTTTTGGTTTAACATATGAAGATTTAAGAGAGTGATGGAGCAACTCAGCGGGTCAGGCATCATCTGTGGAAGGAATGAATAGGTGACATCTCTCAGAAGGAGGGTGCCATCTGAAGCATTGCCTATCCATGCCTTCCTCAGATGCTGCCTGATCCGCACAGTTTCTCCAGCATTATGTGTTTAATACTCTAGCATCTGCATTCACTTTCACTGTGTCTCGGTACACATGACAATAATAAACCAATACCGACACGAAATGTTGGAGTAACTCAGCGGGTCAGGCAACATCTCCGGAGGGAACTGATCAGACAGATGCTGCCTGACCCGCTGAGTTGCTCCAGCATTTTGTTTTACTCAAGATTCCAGCTTCTGCAGTTCCTTGTGTGTCTGTATGAAGAATTAACATCCTTTTTTTTTCTTTTTTTAATTTACTTGCAGAACCTAGAAATGCTAGTTGGGATCCCCAAGCCCCTCTGCCAGAACATGCTTGCCCAAAGTGTGGTCATATCCTGCCTGACATCGACACCTTACAGATCCACGTCATGGACTGCATCATATAAGTACACGAGAGACTGCGATAGCTATGCACACACGTCACTTGATTCCCTTCTCCTGAGGGATGTGGAAAGAGACAAAGATTTATTAATCTCTTTATTACAGTTATTTTCAAATCATTAAATGTGAAAGTAATTATGTCATGCTATTTTAATATTGTACATTGATATAAGGAGCAATCAGGAAACGTGCCAAAGGAATGTAATACTGCTCGTTAGAATGTCTGCAAATTGAACATAACTATTTTCCTGCAGTTTTGTTAATAGATTTACAACTACTGAAATACTTAAAATACTCTTATTCTTTTCTTAAATCTTTAAGGTTATGTAAAACAAGTCAGCTACATAAAGAATTTCATTTTGTAAGGCTGATTCTGAATTGTATATTAGTCTGCAAATGTTTTAAAATCAGCGATAGTTGCAGTGACTTTGTTGCGAGAGGAGTTACACAGCCCACACTGGCGTATCCACGAGGTAGCGTTTGTTGAGGGCGTGCATCTGGCATTGGATAAAGTACAGCTGGGGTCCGCTGCAGGTGTGGGTGAGGGACACTGGGATATCGTTGTGCTGAACTTCCTGTGGTCAGCCTTGCAATTTGAAGAGTGCATTTAAAAAATCTACTTCAACACGTTGGTGAATGGGCTAATTATGCTCAGTCACAGGGTTTTAAAATAGTGCCTGGCTGTAAAATGGAATGTTTGTAAAGAATAAAAATAAAGAGAATATATCCAGTAGTTGTTGTTTCTTCATTATGTTCTTTTTTTTAAAATATTATATTTTATTAGAAGTAAGTACAATCATATGGCACCAAAGTGCCTAATATATATTTTCATAATACATTTTATGTACAGCTTCTTATTTGTTTTTGTTATAATAAAGAAAGATAAGAATAAGAAAAAGAAATTAGATAGTAAAGGATAGAAAGACGTGAGAGATATAGTGTGTGAAGAAAAAGAAAAAAGACGGATGAGTGAAGAAAGTTGAGGAAAAGAAAATAGGAAAAAGAGGATAAGACATAAAGAAAAGAAGTAAGGAGATCATTGTTTATAATCTTGACCATCCCTCGTCCAGTCCTGAAACAGTTAGCTTTTAGCTTCATTATGTTCAAGAGAGTTTATTGTCATGTGTCCCAGATAGGACAATGAAATTCTTGCTTTGCTTTAGCACACCAGAACATAGGCACGAATACAGAACAGATCAGTGTGTCCATATACCATTGTATAAATATATACACACATGAATAAATAAACTGATCAAGTGCAAATAAACAGATAATGGGCTATTAATGTTCAGTGTTTATTAAACTCCGAGCCGAGTTTAATAGCCTGATGTCTGTGGGGAAGCAGCTATTCCTGAACCTGGTTGTTGCAGTCTTCAGGCTCCTGTACCTTCTACCTGAAGGTAGCGGGGAGATGAGTGTGTGGCCAGGATGGTGTGGGTCCTTGATGATACTGCCAACCTTTTTGAGGCAGCGACTGCGATAGATCCCCTCGATGGAAGGGAGGTCAGAGCCGATGATGGACTGGGCAGTGTTTCCTACTTTTTGTAGTCTTTTTCGCTCCAGGGTGCTCACGTTTCCGAACCAAGCCACGATGCAACCAGTCAGCATGCTCTCTACTGTGCACCTGTACAAGTTAGAGAGAGTCCTCCTTGACATACCGACTCCGTAATCTTCTCAGGAAGTAGAGGCGCTGATGTGCTTTCTTTATGATTGATTGCATCAGTGTTCTCGGACCAGGAAAGATCTTCAGAGATGTGCACGCTCATCACAACTCAGTTCAAATGTAAAGAGTGTTTTATTGTCCCATGTTCTGAAACGGCACAATTAAATTATTACTTGCAGTGCCACAACAGAAAGATAGTACTCTATAACCCAGAATAAACAACAAAATGTTCATGGTGTTGGAAGAAAACGCAACCGCTGGCAAATGCAAATTGAAGGTAGACACAAAATGCTGGAGTAACTCAGCAGGACAGGCAGCATCTCTGGGCAGAAGAAATGGGTGACAATAGGTGCAGGAGTAGGCCATTTGGCCCTTTGAGCCAGCACCGCCATTCAATGTGATCATGGCTGATCATCCCCAATCAGTACCCCTTTCCTGCCTTCTCCCCATATCCCTTGATTCCTTTAGCCCAAAGAGCTGTACCTAACTTTCTTGAAAACATCCAATAAATTGCCTCCACTGCCTTCTGTGGCAGAGAGTTCCACAGATTCACAATTCTCTGGGTGACAAAAAAAGGCCTCATCTCAGTCCTAAATGTCCTACCCCTTATTCTTAAACTGTGACCCCTGGTTCTGGACTCCACCAACATGGGGAACATTTTCGTGCATCTAGCCTGTCCAATCTCTTAAGAATTTTATATGTTTCTATAAGATATCCTCTCATCCTTCTAAATCCCAGTGAATACATGCCCAGTCGACCCATTCTTTCATCATATGTCAGCCCCGCCATCCCAGGAATTAACCTGGTGGAAACCAAAGATTATAGCTCTATGATCTTTGGTGGAACCTACGCTGCACTCACTCAATAGCAAGAATGTCCTTCCTCGAAAGATAGACAAAACACGCTGGAGTAACTCAGCGGGACAGGCAGCATCTCTGGAGAAAAAGGAATTCTTCAGACCTTCCTTAAATTAGGAGACCAAATATCCTTCCTTAAATTAAGAGACCAAAATTGCACACAATACTCCATGTGCCGTGTCACCAGAGACCTGCACAACGGCAGAAGGGCCTCCTTGCTCCTAAACTCAAATCCTCTTGCAATGAAGGGCAACATCATGCCATTATTAGCTTTCTTCACTGCCTGCTGTACCTGCCTGCATGCTTACTATCATGCAAGAGACACAGTGGTTCAAAGGTTTCTTATTAGTCACATACACCTAGGTGTAGTGAAATGCTTGTTGCCAATGCAGCACATAAAACAAGAATACAAACAATACAATACAATTTATTGTCATTTGAGCCTCAGTGAGGCTCAAACGAAATTCTGTTTCCACAGCCATACAAACAGACAATTTCCAGACATACACACAATTTAATTCACACAAACATCCATCACAGTGGACCCACTGTGATGGAAGGCAAAGTCTTTTCTCTCCCCTGTTCTCCATGTCTCTCCCGATGTCCAAGCCCCAGGCGGGCGATGATAAGTCCCACGGCCATTTTAGGCCGTGCCGGGCGATGTACGGCCCCGCTCCCGGTCTAAATGTCACGAAGTTGGAGCCCCCGGCGGGCGCTGGAATGTCCCACGGCCATGAAGCCACGCCGGGCGATGTACGACCCTGCTCCGGGTCGTCCCAGCCCCGCGACACGGGCTGGAGAAACATGACAATAATAAAGAACTTTAACATAAAAAACATGACAATAATAAAGAACTTTATCATAAAAAACATGACAATAATAAAGAACTTTAACATAAAAAACATGACAATAATAAAGAACTTTAACATAAAAAAAAATCCCCCCGCAATGATTCCCATGACTGTGGGGGAAGTCAGTGGGGTCTGAAACCGGAGAAACCTCCTGGCTGCTAAACTCAAATCCCAAAAGTCAACATTGTGCAGCTTGCAACCCAGCAGCGCCTGTGGTCAGGATCAAAGATCCTGTAGCGGAGCAAGATAGGCCACTCCTGCGAAATGCAATGGGCTGACGTGTAGTAGCTACGGAGGGGATCCTGGGCATTTTTCTCCGCCCATTTTAGTAACCGGAACCTACCCGGCCCGACTCGCAGTGTAATCAACGTCAAGTCAAGTCAAGTTTATTCGTCACGTACACATACGAGATGTGCAGTGAAATGAAAAGTGGCAATGCTCGCGGACTTTGTGCAAAAAGACAAACAAACAAACTATAATAATAATAATAATAATAATAACTTTATTTATAAAGCACTTTAAACAACTGCAGTTGCCACAAAGTGCTGTACATGAGAACTCATGGACAAAAAGCTATTACAAACAGTTAAAAACCATTAAAAACTGTAAAACGAAGGACTATAAAAAACACACTAAAAATTAAAAGACATTAAAAGCACTAAGAACAGGAGCAATTTATAAACACAATCATAAACACACACATATTCTTTTACATATTAAATATTGGAAGGAAAAACGTTCAGTTGCGGGGGAACAGTTTGTGTGTGTGTGTGATATAGGGTTAGATTCACACTTCTGTTAATTCTTGTCTATAGGATCTTTGGTCAGGATCGAACCCGCGACCCCCGCACCGCCGCGCCACAGCGCCCCCTCGCGGCCGCCCTCAGCTTGTTGTAGAGGGGGGGGGAGGGGCTGGCGTGAGGACCCCGGCTCGGCTGCCCCGCCGTGTGCCGGCACCAAGGGGGGAATTACAACAACTCGCAGCTCACGATCAAGTTGGGGGTTTTTTTTCCCACCTTCGTATTTTTTTTCCTGGCCCTTTCTCTCGCTTCCCCGGCGGCGGCAGCGAGACCGAGTCACCCCCCCCCCCCACCCCCACCCCGTGCAGTGGCGACAGGCGGGAGGAGGTCAGAGGGTAGCGGGGTCCTGGCGCGGGTTGGCGGCAAATTGGAGGCGACTGGAGGTGAGGGGGGGGGGGAGGGGGAGGGGGTTTATTTATCAAAATATTCATGATAACATTATAATAACGAGTAATAATGATGTTGAAGACAAAGTGCTTTATAGGGGAAAACATTAGATTACCATAGGTCCCTTTAAAATAACATATGGGGGAGAGAGGAGGGGAGGAGAGGGAGAGAGGGGAGGGAGAGGAGGAGAGGGGGGAGAGAGGGGGAGTTGGGGGAGAGAGGGGGAGTTGGGGGGGGAGAGGGGGAGTTGGGGGGGAGAGGGGGAGTTGGGGGGGAGGAGGTGGAGGGGAGGAGAGAGGGGGAGAGGGGGGGGAGAGGAGGGAGAGAGGGGAGAGGGAGAGGGGGGAAGAGGGAGAGACAGAGTCACGGGTTAACAAGGGGAGGGGGAGAAACATTGATGGAAGGAGACGGATGGGAAGGAAGGGAGAGATTGAGAAAGCAGGGGGGGTTTAGGGAGAGGAAGAGAAGGGCAGGGAGAGAGAGTGAGTGAGTGTGATGGGAGAGAGAAGGGGGGGGGGGGTGAGTGATGGAGAGGGAAAAGGGGGAGGGAAGGAGATAGACCAGGGGAGGGAGAGAAGAACAGAGATGGGGGAGAGAGGGAAAGTGGGAGAGACAGGGATAGATAGGGAAGGGAGAGAAGGGGGGAGGGAGTGAGGGAGTGAAGGAAGGGGTGAAAGGGAGGGAGGGAGGGGAGAGGGATTGATGGAAAGAGATGGAGAGAGATAGGGAAGTGGAGGGTAAACATGGTGATAGGCGGAGGGAGTGAGAGGATGGATGGATAAATGAATGAGGGAAGGTGGGACAGGGAGGTGGTGTGAGTGAGGGTGGGGTGGGAGAGAGGGGGCTCTGGATTGCACTGTCGGAGTGTGGGATGTGATGGGGTGAGTGTGGGGTGTTTTTGGTTCCATTTTATTCACAATTGCTTAGATAATGTAACAGCCATGCCCACAAGGTCAGGTCAATATTCAAGCGTGGACAGATGTGGCAAGACGGGGTGGTACGGTGGCGCAGCAGATAGAGTCGCGGCCTCACAGCGCCACAGAACCTGATTCCATCCTGACCTCGGGTGCTGTCTGTGACCGCAATGGTTTTCTCCGGGTGCTCTGGTTTCCTCCCACATCCCAAAGACATCCTGGTTTGTAGTTTAATTGGCCCTCTGTAAATTGCCCCTTGCTCCGTAGTGTGTTGGCAGTGGATGAGAAAGTCTTGTAGACATACAACATGGAAACAGATCCTTTGGTTCAACTCGTCCAACATGCCCCATCTACACCAGTCCCCTCTGTCGGCATTTGCCCATAACACTCTAAACATTTCCTATGCATGTAACTGTCCAAATGTCTTTTAAATGCTGTTATAGTACGTGCCTCAACTACCTCCTCTGGCAGCTCGTTCCACATACCCACCACCCTCTGTGAAAAAATTGCCCCTCCAGTTCCTGCTAAATCTTTCTCCTCTCTTCTCAAACTTATAGTGCTCTCCATAATTGGGACAAAGACAAGTCATTTATTTATTTGCCTCTGTAATCCACAATTTGAGATTTGTAATAGAAAAAAATCAAATGTGGTTAAAGTGCACATTGTCAGATTTTAATAAAGGCCATTTTTATACATTTTGGTTTCACCATGTAGAAATTACAGCAATGTTTATACATAGTCCCCCCCCCATTTCAGGGCACCATAATGTTTGGGACACAGCAATGTCATGTAAATGAAAGTAGTCATGTTTAGTATTTTGTTGCATATCCTTTGCATGCAATGACTGCTCGAAGTCTGCGATTCATGGACATCGCCAGTTGCTGGGTGTCTTCTCTGGTGATGCTCTGGGTGTCTTCTCTGTATTGCAGCCATCTTTAGCTTCTGCTTGCTTTGAGGGCTTGTCCCCTTCAGTTTTCTCTTCAACATATAAAAGGCATGCTTAATTGGGTTAAGATCAGGTGATTGACTTGGCCACTCAAGAATTGACAATTTTTTAGCTTTGTAAATGACTACTTTCATTTACATGACATTGCTGTGTCCCAAACATTATTGTGCCCTGAAATGGGGGACTATGTATAAACACAGCTGTAATTTCTACATGGTGAATCCAAAATGTATAAAAATGGCCTTTATTAAAACCTGACAATGTGTACTTTAACCACATGTGATTTTTTCTACTACAAATCTCAGATTGCGGAATACAGAGGCAAATAAATAAATGATGGGTCTTTGTCCCAAACATTATGTATGTCCTCTGGTTCTTGATTCTCCTACTCTGGGTAAAAGACTCTGTTCACCCTGTCAAATACATATAATGAATGAAGTGAGAATGATCACAGACAGAGAAAGAAGGATAAAAAGACACAAAACATTGCTGAGGAAGGAAGAGGGAAAAATGGAGAAAAAAATGATCACCTGAAATTTCAGATAGTCTATATCTTCAGTGAGCAGAGAGTAAATTCTGTTATTTATGGATTTGTCTAATAAGAGAGAACGTGTTCTAAATTAAGTAGATGATTGGAAATGTAAACAGAATAGCTCCGTTTATTCAACATTTGGATTTATTGTTAGTGCTACAATCATATATTTCAGCTCAAGACATTTTCTGAAGAATCATTAATCATATTGTTACACCATGGAAGGTAAGAGAATTTCATTTGCTTTCTAGTATTGAAAATATGTTTGTGGTTCTTTTAAAATAAATTTAATATTTAATATCTTTACCAAAATCTTTATAGTTTGAGGATTATTTAGGTTCATTCTTGTCACGTGTACCGAGGTACAGTAGAAAGCTTTGTTCTGCACAGATTATTCTGCGCATAAATACAACCAGGCCAAACTCCAGTCCAACAGGTAGAGTAAAGGGGGAGATACAGAGTGCAGAATATAGTTCTCAGCATTGTAGCGCATCAGTTCCACAGACAAAGTCCAATGTCCGCAATGGGGTAGAGGTGAATCGGACAGCACCCTAGCTTATGGAAGGGCCGTTCAGAAGCCTGATAACAGAGGGGAAGAAGCTGTTCCTGAGTCTGGTGGTGCGCGCTTTCAAGCTTCTGTACCTTCTGCCGGACAGGAACGGGGAGAAGAAGGAATGACTGGGGTGGGACAGGGACAATTCTTTGATTATGTCTGCTGCTTTCCCGAGGCAGCGTGAAGTGTAGATGGAGTCAATGGTGGGGAGTGTGGTGTGTGTGATGGACTGGGCTACATCTACAATGGTGGGGAGTGTGGTCTGTGTGATGGACTGGGCTACATCTACAATGGTGGGGAGTGTGGTGTGTGTGATGGACTGGGCTACATCTACAATGGTGGGGAGTGTGGTGTGTGTGATGGACTGGGCTACATCTACAATGGTGGGGAGTGTGGTGTGTGTGATGGACTGGGCAACATCTGGGGGCGCTGCAGTGGCTGCGCCTGTCAGCAGCGCGTTAGTCTTTTCAATTTTTAGTATGTTTTAAAGTTTGTTTTAATGTTCCTTTGTGTGTTTTGTGTGGGGGGTGGTGAGGGGGAAACAGCCCGGGATCCCTCGTGGGGGACCCGGGGGAAGAAGAAGCCATCACGGCCGGCCCGCGGCCAACTTCTACCGCGGGTGCGGCATGGACTTACCATCACCCCTGGAGGGGAGCTTCGACCACCGGCCCTGCGGTCTGCGGTGCTTCTGGCTGCGGCGCGGCGGGAACCTTAAATCTTCGACCGCCGGCCTGCGGCCTACATCAACCTGAAGCCGCGGTCTCCGGTGGGGAAGAGCCGATCCTGGACTTACCTTGACTTTGACTTTGTCCCTTACCATCTGGACGCCCGCAGCAACGGCTGCGGAGGGTGGAGGTCCTGACCACGGGGGGAAATGGAGGAGGTCTGGCCAAGTTCTGTGCCTTCCACCACAGTGATGAATGCTGTGGTGGATGTTTGTGTTACATTTTTATTGTGGTTGTGTGTTCTTTATTATTGTACCGCTGCTGACAACCCAAATACCACCGACCCTGGTTGTGTGGCAAATAAATTGTATCAATCAACCAATCAATCATCTACAATGGTGGGGAGTGTGGTGTGTGTGATGGACTAGGCCACATCTACAATGGTGGGGAGTGTGGTGTGTGTGATGGACTAGGCCACATCTACAATGGTGGGGAGTGTGGTGTGTGTGATGGACTGGGCTACATCTACAATGGTGGGGAGTGTGGTGTGTGTGATGGACTAGGCCACATCTACAATGGTGGGGAGTGTGGTGTGTGTGATGGACTAGGCCACATCTACAATGGTGGGGAGTGTGGTCTGTGTGATGGACTGGGCTACATCTACAATGGTGGGGAGTGTGGTCTGTGTGATGGACTGGGCTACATCTACAATGGTGGGGAGTGTGGTGTGTGTGATGGACTAGGCCACATCTACAATGGTGGGGAGTGTGGTCTGTGTGATGGACTAGGCCACATCTACAATGGTGGGGAGTGTAGTCTAGTTTGAAGGTAATGTCGCGATGCATTCTGATGGACATTGTTCTCATTGTTGATAGACAACGATGACCTGGATTTATTAGCGTCGCTTTTGGAAGAGCAAGAGGGGGAGGAGACGACGGCTGATGGTGCAGGAGGGTCGCGGGATGAACAGGGCGTGGAGAGATCGCTGGTGGAGGAGGATGACCGGTGGGATGAACTGTTTGACAAGGAGGAAGAGGATGATGTGCAGGCCAAGGAAATCGCTGCTCTCTTTGGCGATGTGGATGATTTGGAGGAAGAAGAGGACGAGGAGGAGAGGAGTAAAATGGATGCATCAGGAATAAAAGAAGCTCCAGCTCCAATTCCTAGTCAGAAGACATCAACAAAGTCAAAGCTAGAACTTGAAGGTACTTTCATATTTAATGGTCTGTTTTATTATGTCTTGCTGTTTATCAGTGAAATGACAGGACTGTATTACACAGGCAGATGTCACGATGAGACTGGGTAAATCACAGAGTGCTGGAGTAACTCAGTGGGTCAGGCAGCATCTGTGGAGAACATGGATAGGTGACGTTTCACCTATCCACGATGACACAAAGCTGGGGGGCAGTGTTAGCTGTGAGGAGGATGCTAGGAGGCTGCAAGGTGACTTGGATAGGCTGGGTGAGTGGGCAAATGCATGGCAGATGCAGTATAATGTGGATAAATGTGAGGTTATTCACTTTGGTGGCAAAAACAGGAAAGTAGACTATTATCTGAATGGTGGTCGATTAGGAAAAGGGGAGATGCAACGAGACCTGGGTTTCATGGTACATCAGTCATTGAAAGTAGGCATGCAGGTGCAGCAGGCAGTGAAGAAAGCGAATGGTATGTTAGCATTCATAGCGAAAGGATTTGAGTATAGGAGCAGGGAGGTTCTACTGCAGTTGTACAGGGTCTTGGTGAGACAGTACCCATAGTCAGGATTGAACCCGGGTCTCTGGCGCTGTGAGGCAGCAACACTGCCGCTGTGCCGTTGCAAGGCTCAGGCAGCATCTGTGGAGGGAAATGAACCGATGGTGTTTCGGGTCAGGACTGGATTTTCTTAATAATGATGAAGGATCTGAAGAAGGGTCGCAAGTTGAAACGTCGTCTATCCATTTGCCTCCACAGACGCTGCCTGACATTCTGAGTTCCTCCAGCATTTTGTGCTTTGCTCTAGAGTCCAGCATCTGCAGTTCTAGGTGTCTCCATTTACCGATACATTATTATTTCCCGAGAGGTGGGGCAGATGAGAGCAGATGATCCCACTCTAAGCTTGTGTGATGTCTAATTCTTCCTCCTGCAACTTAGTATTTATCTTCACAGAGGAACTTGAACGGATGAAGGAGCAGATGGAAAGATTACAGCAGCAGTTGACCAAGGCTGCAGATGGGCCAAATTCCACTGGCAGTTCTGCAAAAGACATACCTCACAACAAGCTGAAGGCACTGGGTATGGCTTAACTTCCTGGTGAGAGCTGAGGGAAGCAGTCTGATTTAGTGAGTGCTTCTTGTAGAGGGATCTTCACCATGTATTATAACTGTCTGCAGACAATAGGTGCAGAATTAGGCCATTCGGCCCTTTATAGAAACATAGAAAATAGGTGCAAGAGTAGGCCATTCGGCCCTTTGAGCCAGCACCGCCATTCATTGTGATCATGGCTGATCATCCACATTCAGTACCCCGTTCCTGCCTGTTCCCCATATCCCCTGACTCCGCTATCTTTAAGATCTCTCTCTTGAAAGCATCCAGAGAACCGGCCTCCACCACCCTGAGAATTCAATGCACCTTTATTCCAGGCATTGGTGTGCTTTCATGCGAGGAATTTGTTTATTTTCTCATGATTTACTGGTTCACAGTACTTGTTGGGCGATGTTTTAAAGATGATTTTTTATTATTTTTTGGCTGGAAACTAATATTGCTGGAGTTTGCATGTTTGTCCTGTACGTTTCTGGACGGTACTCCAGTTTCCTCCCATATCCCAAAGATGTGCAGGTTAGGACGGCACAGTGGTAGAGTTGTTACTTTATAGCGCTAGAGATCCAGGTTTGATCCTGACTGTGGGTGCTGTCTGTACGGAGTTTGCACGTTCTCCCTGTGACCCCGTGGGTTTTCTCCGGGTGCTCCGGTTTCCTCCCACACTCCAAAGACGTGCAGGTTTGAATGTTAATTGGCTTCTGGAAATTGTCCCTCGTGTGTAGGATGGAACCAGTGAACAAGGGTGAACAAGGGAGGAGGACTGGCTGAACTTTGTGCCTTCCACCACAGTGAAGAATGCTGTGGTGGATGTTTGTGTTAAATCATATTGTGTATTGTGTTCTTTTTAAGTGTATCACTGCTGGCAAATTCGTTTCACTGCACCTTCGGGAGAAGGCAGGAACGGGGTACTGATTGGGGATGATCAGCCATGTTCACATTGAATGGCGGTGCTGGCTCGAAGGGCCGAAGGGCCTACTCCTGAACCTATTGTCTATTGACTGTCCATTTCCCTCCTCAGCTGCTGCCTGACCTGTATTTTGTGTCCTTTTTGGTAACCCAGCATCTGTGTTTTTTTGTGTCTCGAATTCCTCCAGCTCTTTGTGTCTCGAATTCCTCCAGCTCTTTGTGTCTTGAATTCCTCCAGCTCTTTGTATCTCTCAGTTCCTCCGATACATTGTCCCTTTTGGCAAATCGGAATCTGCAGTTTCCTGTGTCTGGAATTCCTCCAACAGTTTATTTTTACTTCAGACCCTGCACCTGCTAACTTTTGTGTTTCAATAAAATTAGTTTGGCTTCATCATTGGAGATTGGATATGGAGATAGACAGACCCTTGATTGCTACGGGTGTCAGGTGTTATGGGGAGGAGGCAGGAAAATGGAGTTGAGAGGGAAAGAGAGATCAGCCATGATTGAAGGGCAGAGTAGACTTGATGGGCCGAATGGCCTAATTCTGCTCCTATGACATGAACTTATATAGCAGAAAATGTGGCCAGAGTGAGTCCCACCGTAAATTGGAGGAGCAGCACTTCATATTTCGCTTGGGTAGTCTACACCCCAGCGGTGTGAACATTGACTTCTCCAATTTCAGGTAGTCCTTGCTTCCTCCTTCCCCTCCCCTTCCCAGCTCTCCCTCAACCCACTGTCTCCGCTTCTTCCTTTCTTCTTCCCGCCCCCCTCTCCACCCCCACATCAGTCTGAAGAAGGGTCTCGATCCAAAACGTCACCTATTCCTTCGCTCCAAAGATGCTGCCTCACCCGCTGAGCTTCTCCAGCATTTTTGTCTACCTAGCAGGAAAATGCTTTTGATCTGATCTTGCTTTTTTCCCCCTCACGGTACCAATAATAATTTTTGGTTTCCTAAACTTTTTGTTCCCACCATGTGCTAAAACAGGTAAAGGGAAATTCTCTTCACGAAACGTAACGAAAAATCGATCTCGGCTGTCGTCTAGTCCGAAATGTAATGTGTTGGAACGTAAGCTGCATAAAACCCCCGAACCTACGAAAACACCAACAGGTAATAAATCAATTGCTGCTCGGTTATTGACCATGTTTACATACAAATATATGGGAATGCGTAGTCAAGGTCAATTTTATTCGTCACATGCTCTTGAAGGTGCAGTGAAATGAATTTGGCAGCAGCGATACACTTAAAAAGAACACAAAATACACAATAGAATCTAACAAAAACATCCACCACTGCATTCTTCACTGTGGTAGAAGACAATAAAGTTCAGCCAGTCCTCCTCCTTGTTCACCCGTGGTCGGGGCCATGAACCCTCCGTAGTCACCGCTACGGATGGCCCAATGTATAGTTGAAGGCTCATCCCTAATCAGTACCCCGTTCCTGCCTTCTCCCCATATCCCCTGACTCCGTCTGCTATCTTTAAGAGCCCTATCTAGCTCTCTCTTGAAAGTATCCAGAGAACCGGCCTCCACCGCCCTCTGAGGCAGAGAATTCCACAGACTCACAACTCTCTGTGTGAAGAAGTGTTTTCTCGTCTCCGTTCTAAATGGCTTACTCCTTATTCTTTCGACTTCCAGTTCAAAACACATTAAAAAGCAACTACTTTATAAGCAAGAAGTGAGTATTTATTACGTTTTGTGTAATGTGTTTCTTAATTTCATGGACAGAGAGGAGCCCTCAAACACCTGCTGGGATTAAGCAGCCGCAACATCTTCAGAACAAACCCAACCCGACACATCGGAACCTTCCTGCAACAATAAGTGCTAACGAAAAGCCAGGAACCTCACGAGCTACAAATGCTGTCATATCTGTGGATAAATTCTCTGGCTTGAGGTTGAGGTACAGTAATCCGGTGCTCTGTTCACCGTTTTCTATAAAAACAATTTTTTTAAAGATGTTCCTTCTATATTGGAAGGTTTCGGTTTCTTAGCCTATCATAGAAACAAGGAGCTGGTTTACAGCAACAACAAAAAAAGACGCAACGTGCTGGAGTAACTCGTCAGGTCAGGTGCATTCTCTGGAGAACAGGTGACGCTTCGGGTCGAGACCCTTCTTCATACATCAGAGGAGGGGGGAATGGAGAAGAAATCTTAAAAAGGGGAAGGCAAGAGAAAACGTGGCAGGTAATAGGAGAGGGAGAGGGGGGTGGGGGGGGGGGGGATTTTGACAGGCAGATGGTCACCCATTCCTTCTCTCCAGAGATGCTGCCTGTCCCGCTGAGTTACTCCAGCATTTTGTGTCTATCACCGTTTGCTTTTGTGTGTGGTGTTTTGTGCAAACAATTATAGGCGCACTGTCTGTCAAATGTACTCCCTCTCCCCAACCTTCCCCCTTCCACTCCACAAGGGGCTGAAGATGCAGGAATCTGGAGCATAAAATAAACTATTCTCACTTACCGACATTACACATCGCACCATCTTCCACCTTATTGCCCATTCTGTTAAACTACTTAATTTCTATTGATAGACTCTTTCTATCTTGACTGTTTCCTTCTGCACCAGGCCGTTTTTCATCCCGTTTCCAGGTGGTTTTGTGATAATATATATTTAATTTCATGTCATAGTAGCAGAATTAGGCCATTCAGCCCATAGCTTCTATATTGTCATTCAATATATCTATCCTTCCCTCTCAACCCCATTCTCCTGCCTTCTCCTCATAACCTTTGACACCCGTACTAATCAATCATCATCATCATCGATGAAACCATCAACGGGCACGGTGCCTTACAATACCACGTACGACAGTGATCGCAACTTCTACTGAAGTGTGGATGGCCGTTGGCTCGCTAGGAGCTCATCCGCCCTTTGACAGGTCTTGTTTTTGGTCTTGCTGGGGGTCCACAGCCCCCTCTTCACCTGGCAAACCAGGTGGGGGAGATGGTTTAGTCGCCGACTATCCGACCATGGAGCAGGTTGCGAGGGATTACATGGTACCCGTGGCGGGGGGGGGGGGGTATCTTTCACCGACCTGACCTTATAAAGACGTACAGGTTTGTAGGTTAGGTACACAAAATTGCTGGGGAAACTCAGCGGGTGCAGCAGCATCTATGGAGCGAAGGAAATAGGCGACGTCACGTCGCCTATTTCCTTCGCTCCATAGATGCTGCTGCACCCGCTGAGTTTCCCCAGCAATTTTGTGTACCTTCGATATTCCAGCATCTGCAGTTCCTTTTTGAACAGGTTTGTAGGTTAATTCGCTTTGGTAAAAATCAAGAGCCTATCAACCTCCAATTTAAAAATACCCACTGACTTGGTCTCCACAGCCGTCTGTGGCAATTAATTCCACAGATTCACCACCCTCTGACTCCTCATCTACTTTCTAAAAAATATTAAATAAGTTTTGACAGTTCTTTGTACACTCACCAGATGGAGCACTATGTTCAGCACTTCATGTGCATGTAATATCCACTTCATGATGCACTGCATTTCATGTATCGTCAATACATTTGTTTTGACCTGATTAGCATTGTAGAAAGAGGCCAGCGGGCTCAGGAGAGCATCTCAAGATAATCAAGTTTAGTTCAAAATTGATTGTGTTGCTGCACCCTGAACCATTCCCGTTGGTGGGTTAAAGAGAAAACTAAATTGTGAAAACTCCAGGTGCTGGAAATCTAAAACAGAAACAGAAAATGTCAGGCCGCATCTGTGGGAATCGTGGGGCGGCACGGTGGCGCAGCAGTAGAGTTGTTGCCACACAGCGCCACAGACCCGGGTTCGTTCCGGGTGCTGCCTGTACGGAGTTTGTACGTTCTCCCTGTGACTATGTGGGTTTTCTATGGGTGCTCCGGTTTCCTCCCACATCCTAAAGACGTACAGGTTTGTAGGTTAATTTGCTTTGGTAAAATTTGTAAATTGTCCCAAGAGTGTAGGATAGTGCTAGTGTACAGGGCATATCTGTGAATCAGTACCCATTCCTGCCTTCTCCCCATATCCCCTGACTCTGCTATCTTTAAAAGCCCTATCTAGCTTTCTCTTGAAAGTATCCAGAGAACCGGCCTCTACCAAGGCAGAGATTTCCACACTCACAATTCTCTGTGAGAAAAAGTGTTTCCTCGTCTCCGTTCTAAATAGCTTACCCCTTATTCTTAAACTGTGGTCCCTGGTTCTGGACTCCCCCAACATCGGGAGCATGTTTCCTGCCTCTAGCTTGTCCAAACCCTTAATAATCTTATATGTTTCAATAAGATAACCTTTCATCCTTCTAAATTCCAGAGTATACAAGCCCAACCGTTCCATTCTCTCAGCATATGACAGTCCTGTCATCCCGGGAATTAACCTGGTGAACCTACGCTGCACTCCCTCAATAGCAAGAATGTCCTTCCTCAAATTAGGGGACCAAAACAGCACACAATATTCCAGGTGGGGTCTCACTAGGTCCCTATACAACTGCAGAAGGACCTCTTTGCTCCTATACTCGACTCCTCTTGTTATACTGCATTTTAAGCTCCAAATGCTTCTCTCCCACCAGAAATCCCATTGTTTCGTCAACAGAGATGGAGAGAAAGATGCAAGGACGGAAACTGGTTCGTCTCTCCCAGGTCCACTCACAGGTTGCAAACGAGAAGCTGGAGGATGCAAACTGGGTGACCTTTGGGGTGATCGTTAAGAAAATCACGCCACAGAGCTCCAATAATGTAGGTTCAACATCTGAAGATGATTCTGTATTTGGAGATTTGTTTACCTTTTGTGATTTGCTTCGAGGTTACAGACCTTCATTGTTTTTGTTCAATTTTATTCTCATTGAATTGTAATTATGGTTGATAACATTCTTAAGATTTCAATTTCTAAGGGATTGCAATTTGTTGTCTTGTTTCTGCTAAATGTGCAGGGTTAATGTTTTACTATTCATTTCACTGGAATAGAATTTCAAAAGCAGGGCACCACATACATAAGTCACTAGATCACATGTAGATACAAGGAGTATACAAGGAGATACAAGGTGGCTCACCAGTAGAGTTGCTGCCTCACAGCTCCAGAGGCCTGGGTCCGATCCTGACTACAGGTGCTGTCTGTACGGAGTTTGTATGTTCTCTACGTGACCGAGTGGGTTTTCTCCGGGTGCTCAGATTTCCTCCCCACATTCTAAAGAGACGTACAGATTTGTAGGTTCGGTAAAATTGTAAATTGTCCCTAGTGTGCAGGATAGTGTGCAGGGTGATCGCTGGTCGGCGTGGGCTGAAGGGCCTGTTTCTGCCCTGTGTCTTTAAAACTAAAAGATGAGTTGATATGTAAAGGGCCTGTCCCACTTGGCCGTCATTCGCGCGCCATTTACGCGACCTACTAGCGTGTGGGTAGTGCGGGACGGGCGCATGGAGTGGTGTGGAGGAAGGTGGACTTTGTCCTGAACTAAATCTTCGCGCGCCTCCGGCCAGTCGCGTAACTGACGGCTAAAGTGGGACAGGCCCAAGACCCTGGCGCGGCGCAAAGTCTCACCTCCAACAGCAGCAGTAGCAGGCAAACGATCGCCGAGCTCGACCTGGGGCCCACGGCCGTTGTGGTTCCGGATCCGCCCCCACTCCTACTCCCAGAGCGGGGCCAAGCCGATTGGAGATAGACACAAAATGCTGGAGTAACTCAGCGGGACCGGCAATGGGTGAAGTTTCGGGTCGAGACCCTTCTTCAGACTGAAGAAGAGTCTCGACCTGAAACATCATCCATTCCTTCTCTCCAGAGATGCTGCCGGTCCCACTGAGTTACTCCTGCAATTTGTGTCTATTTTCAAATGACGTCACTCGCTCCAGACAGCTGTGCGGACGCATGATGACACGCACGACTGTCACGCGACAGTCACTACCGGCCTTTCCCGTAAATGACGGCCCAAGTGGGACAGGCCCTTAAGTAACTGCAGCTCTCAACCACACTCGCCACTGTTAAAAGCTTATCTAAGTTTACTTTATCAACTCTCTTATTGTCTTTCACCGCTGAGTGCTGGCCTCAGCTTATCGCTGAATGTTAGTTCTGACACAAGTGAAGTTGAATTTATTTTCAAATACGGTAAGGTACAGGCACAATAAAGATCTTGCTTGAAGCAGCATCACAGGCAGGTTGACTCGGACAACACAAGTCTGAAGAAGGGTCTCGACCCGCAATTTCACCCATTCCTTCCCGCCAGAGATGCTGCCTGTCCCGCTGAGTTACTCCAGCATTTTGTGTCTTTACACAAAAATATCAATTAGTGTAGTTTTACTCTGGCGCTGTGAAGCAGCAAATCTCCCGCTCCACCTCTGCATTAATGGACAAGACACTGAAAAAAGATTGCAAAAAAAAAGGCATTGATGTTAAAATACACATTTAGAAAATTAGTCTGTGGTACTTTTTGTAGCTGGCTTCCCTGGATGTGAAATTACATTTCTGCAACAGAGTTACATTTCTGCAAGGTGGATCTTTGTTGTTTCAGGGTAAAACGTTCAGCATATGGAATTTAAGTGACCTGCGCAGCAGTGACCATTTGTCACTCTTCCTCTTTGGAAACGTCCACAAAGAGCATTGGAAAACTGACACAGGAACTGTCATCGGCCTACTAAATGCCAATCCTATGAAACCCAAGGAAGGATCCGATGAGGTGGGTAATTAGAACGTTCCTCAGTGAGATCAAGAGTCAAGAGAGTAGGAGCAAAATTAGGCTATTTGGCCCATCAAGTCGACTCCAACATTCAATCATGGCTGATCTATCTTTCCCCTCAACCCCATTCTCCTGTCTTCGCCCCATAACCCTTGATACCCACACTAATCAAGTTTGGTCATAATCAGGACAATGCTAATGTATGGGGTGATCAGTGGTCGGAGCGGACTTGGAAGGCTGAAGGGTGTGTTTCCGCACTGTATCTCTAAATTCTAATAGTCTAACTAGGTTTAGGGTGAAATGGGTGGTTAAAGACATGGACTCGATGGGCTAAAGGGCCTATTTCTGTGCTCTAATCTTTTTCTATCCTATGAGGTATATTTTGATCCTTCGCTCCATAGATGCTTTCCGGGTCTCGACCCGAAACGTCACCTATTCCTTCTCTCCAAAAGATGCTGCCTCACCCGCTGAGTTTCTCCAGCATTTTTGTCTACCTTCGATTTACCTGTTGGTGTTAGTGGTTACTATATCAGAAGCACTAAAGGAACTATAGTGGTAGCTATGGCTTTTGATTTCATACATTTTCAACATATTAGTCATTGATTATTTGGTCGCAGACACTATCACAGCATTTAAAAAATATTTGGACAGGTACCTGGATATGACAGGATTAGAGGGATATGGGCGAAACTCAGGCAGGTGGGACTAGAGTAGATGGGACATGTTGGTCAGCGTGGACAAGTTGGGCCGAAGGGCCTGTTTCCACGGCGTAGGACCCTATGGTCAAGTTATCGGGTATTTATTGAAGGTAGACAAAAATGCTGGAGAAACTCAGCGGGTGAGGCAGCATCTATGGAGCGAAGGAATAGGCGACGTTTCGGGTCGAGACCCAGAAGGGTCTCGACCCGAAACGTCACTTATTCCTTCGCTCTATAGATGCTTTCCGGGTCTCGACCCGAAACGTCACCTATTCCTTCTCTCCATAGATGCTACCTCACCCGCTGAGTTTCTCCAGCATTTTTGTCTACCTTCGATTTTTCCAGCATCTGCAGTTCTTTCTTAAACAGGGGGTATTTATCGATGTAATTTGTGAGTGTTCTTTAAGTTAGGCAGCTTGAGTTTATTTAAATACCTTAAGCTTGCTTTATTTTACCAGGTGTTTTGTGTTCTAGGTTTCAGTATCTGTTGACCACCCTCAGAAAATCCTGGTCATGGGTGAAGCATTGGACATGGGCATCTGCCATGCTAGAAAGAAGAACGGAGATCCCTGCACCCAAATAGTGAACTTGGTGAGTTCATTTTGGCAAAAGAAAAATGATTAATCGGCATTATCAAAGACTTGCCCACACTTCTCCCCGCTCCCGTCCGGCAGAAGGTACAGAAGCTTGAAAGAGCGCACCACCAGACTCAGGAACAGCTTCTTCCCCTCTGTTATCAGGCTTCCGAATGGCCCTTCCATAAGCCAGGGTACTGTCCGATACAGTGGAAGTGGTGGAGGCAGGTTTGATTTTATCATTTAAAAATAAATTGGATAGGTATATGGACGGGAAAGGAATGGAGGGCTATGGTCTGAGTGCAGGTAGATGGGACTAGGTGAGAGTAAGTGTTCGGCACGGACTAGAAGGGCCGAGATGGCCTGTTTCCGTGCTGTAATGGTTATATGGTCCGATTCACCTCTACCCCATTGCGGACATTGGACTTTGTCTCTGGAACTGATCTATCTTTCCCTCTCAACCTCAGTCTCCTGCCTTCTCCCCGTAACCTTTTACACCCCTACTAATGAAAAATCTACCAAGTGTTTGAAACCACTTTCAAAATACCCAAAGATGCCCTCCACAGCCGTTTGTGGGAATGAATTCCATAGATTCACCACCAGTTTGTACCTTCTCCCTGTGAATGAGTGGGTTTTCACCAGGTGCTGCAGTTTTCTCCCACATTCCAAACACGTACAGGCTTGCAAATTAATTGGTTTCTGTAAATTGTCCCGAGTGTATTATAGGATAGTGCTAGTGTACGGGTGATTTCTGGTCGGCGTAGACTCGTTGGGCCGAAGGGCCAGTTTCCGCGCTGTATCTCAAGACTAAAGGTAGCAATGTTACAAAATTTTGAGATTTTAAAAATCAAGTCTAATTTATCCCATCAGATAAAGCATAAAAATAAGTTTAATTTGACACCTAATTCACTTTCATATCTCAAGTATTTAAAAAGTTATGGCCATTTTCATACTGGGAAATGAGCATCTTGTTCCCTATTGATTTTCTATGGACATAACAAAAAAGCTGTGATCGTGAACAGTCAAAAGCCCATAACTTTCTTAAAAATTAAGAGTACTGAATGAAATTTTCAGTTATCATAGATTGAAGCATTCTGAAACAAATATAAAATAATCTTACTTGGATGACCTGAAATTAAAGCATATAATTAGTTAGTTACCTAATTGTAGCTAATTTCAGACTTCAATTACTAGATCTAAACATCTATCCATTTCTTAATAAATGATTAACATTTTTAAATAGCCTAAATGTCCAAATAATATTCACAAATAATTCACAATAAAACATGATTTTTAAATCTCATTTACATTAATTTATAGACCAAATGGAAGGAATTTAGTGTTCAATTGCTGTAAATAAATGCCCATTTAAATCAGCTTTCCAGTGGGTCCCTGTGGAACGCGCTGGTTTAGAACGTTCACATTGCGGTAGATTTGTGCCCCAAATACCGAGAAAAATACTGCGGGATATAATGGGCCCAAAATGAGCTACTCGCAATATTAAACTTTGTATAAAGGGATCTTAAGAAGCCCTTTTTAATGTAAAAATATACAGCCTAACTTCAGTTATTTGCTTTATGAGACCCTGCGGTTGCTGGCGGTCGCGGGTTTAGAGATTGATTTTTAAACTACTATAACTATTATACGAGGCCTTTAAAACTAATAATAGCTTTTGCGACGGGGTCTTCCAGCGATTTTTCGTTAATAATTAACTAGGCTGAACATCTTCGATTTGAACAGCCTAGAGAAAATCGCGTTTTAAACCCGCCCCCTCTAAACGGCGCCAAAATCGCGCACACCCGCAGCGGCAGATTTTCAACGACGCTTCAGGTAGGCTTTGCAACATACCTACTAAAGGGTCTGTCCCACTTGCATGTGATTGCATTCGTTTGGCGCGACCAAACGAAGCGGAGTTCACGCAAAGTTCGCGCTAAGTACGCACTAAGTTGGCACTAAGTTAGCACGTGACGTCATTTGCGTCATACTTACCAACCAGCTGGGCAGAAGGCGGGCCGACTGAATTTGGGCGTCGGGCGGTGACGTCATCACGCGACGCCACGCTGGGTGGTGACTTCTTCGCGCAACGCCACGCGCTAGTTGTACGCCGTCAAGACGCTGCGTCCGACCGCAATGCGCCTGCGTGCTGACAGGCCGTTGGTGCGCGAAGATTTCGGACATTGTCAGATTTTCGGAGCCCCGCGCGATGTCAGGACCAGCCCCGCACAACTCCACGCTTCTAAGTGGGACGGGCCTCGCGCGGCCATACGGTGCCCGTACGCTTCAAGCGACCACGAGGTCGCGTAATTTGCGAGCCAAGGTCGTGTAAGTGCGACAGGCCTTTAAAGACTGCAAGTTAACCTGAGAGGAGCTGTTTGTGGCGGTGTGGACCACATTCAATAGCAGTTGCTGTTATGTGTTTCCAACTAGTCTCGAGATGGCCTTTCCACAGGGAAGAGCCAGCAACAATATTTTTCAACCAAGACCTCAGACCTGAATACTGGCTCCATTATACTGATCAATTAATCAGTGTTTATGTGCAGTAGCAAAATGGCTGGGCTCCTCAATCCACACTTCCAGTAAGAATTTTTAAAACAAAAGGCAAAATTCATGTAAAATAATAGATTTGAAAATTTAGGTTAGAGTCATACAGTTTGTAAACATGCTCTTCATAATACAAAGGAGCAGAATCGGGCCATTCGGTCCATCGAATCTGCTCTGCCATTCAATCATCTTTTCCTCTCAATCCCATCCTCCTACCTTATCTCTCGGCCCGAAACGTTGCCTATTTCCTTCGCTCCATAGATGCTGCCTCACCCGCTGATTTCTCCAGCATTTTTGTCTACACAATATAATATCATGTATTTAGATGGAGAGAGGAAGAGATCCTTTCAGTGTTCATTGTTGGCAGGCAATTGCCTATTTTGACAGAATACTGAGCTGCCTTAACGCAGATCTTTCATAGCTATGATTGTCGATTCATTTCAGATGAACAGATTGTCTTTTATTCTTGGTTCTCTGAGTACATGGATGGTGCAGTGGGTAGAGCTGCTGCCTCACAGCGCTGGAGACCCACCTGGGTTCGCTCCTGACCTCGGGTGCTGTCTCTGTGGTGTTTGCACGTTCTCCCTGCAACCGTGTGGGTTTCCTTCGGGTCCTCAGGTTTCCTCCCACATCCCAAAGCCGTGCGGGTTTGTAAGTTAATCGGCCGTCTGTAAATTGCTTCCTAGTGTGTAGGGAGTGGATGAGAAAGTGGGATAACATAGAACTGGTGTGAGCGGGTGATTGAAGGTCGACGTGCACTCAATGGGCCAAATGGCCTGTTTCCGTGCTGTATCTCTAAAGAAATAAGTAAATAAACTAAACAAGGGAACCACCCAATCAACTCCACTCTGCCTGGCTACAGTGCTGACTTTAATGGCCACATTTGTAATACCTTGTTCACAGGTTGTGTCTGACGCCAGCAATATTAGTGACTAGCTGTATCTGTAAAGCCAAAGAATCAAACTAAAGAATTAGAATGCAGACAAAAAATGCTGGAGAAACTCAGCGGGTGAGGCAGCATCTATGGAGAGAAGGAATAGGCGACGTTTCGGGTTGAGACCCGGAAAGCATCTATGGAGCGAAGGAATAGGCAACCTTTCGGGTCGAGACTCTTCCGGGTCTCGACCCGAAACGTCGCCTATTCCTTCTCTCCATAGATGCTGCCTCACCCGCTGAGTTTCTCCAGCATTTTTTGTCTGCATTCTAATTCTTTAGTTTGATTTAGAGATACAACAGGGAAACTAGCCCCTGCGGCCCACCAACCCACGTTGACCAGCGATCCCCACACACGCTAACACTATTCTACACACGTTAGGGAAAATTTGCAATTCTATCAAGCCAATTAACCTACAAACCTACACGTCTTTGGAGTGTGGGACGAAACCGGAGCACCCGGAGAAAACCCACGCAGGTCACGTGGAGAACGTACAAACTCAAAAGTCGAGATCGAACTGGGTCACTGGCGCTGTGAGGCAGCAGCTCCACCCGCTGTGCTACTGTGCCGTCCCACTAAGTATAAGAGTGTGTGATGGTATATTTTCTGCTTTAATTTCCAGATGGAGTGTGAATACTGTGAGTACCACGTCAAGGCCCAGTACAGAAAGCTGAGTGCCAAGCGAGCGGATTTGCAAAGCAGCTTCTCTGGTCCTGCTCCGAACAGAATGAACGGCAAACCTTGCAGTCTGAAAGAGAAACTGTGTCAGCAGGGATTCCACTATGGAGGGAGGTCATCTGCGTCATACTCAGCCTCAGTGTAAGAAACGGCTTGGGATAGTGCTTATTTATCAGACAGAATACTTGCACAAAACTACTGTGCTACTGTATACCTTGCCTGTTTAAATTGCCCCGAGCATCTGGCGGCACGGTGGCGCCACATCTCCTTCAAACTTTGCCCCTCACCTTAAATCTATGCTCTCTAGTCTTAGCGGTAGAGTTGCTGCCTTACAGCACCAGAGACCCGGGTTCGAGCCCGACTACGGGTGCTGTCTGTACGGAGTTTGTACGTTCTCCCTGTGAGTTTTCCCCAGGATCTCCAGTTTCCTCCCATAATCCAAAGACGTACAGGTTTGTAGGTTAATTAGCTTGGTAAAATTGTAAATTGTCTCTAGAGTGTGTAGGATGGTGTTCATGTGCGGGGATCGCTGGTCTGTGCGGATACGGTGGGCCAAAGGGCCTGTTTTCGTGCTGTATCTCTAAACTAAACTAATGTTTAAGAAGAAACTGCAGATGCTGGAAAATCGAAGGTAGACAAAAATGCTGGAGAAACTCAGCAGGTGAGGCAGCATCTATGGAGCGAAGGAAATAGGCGACGTTTCAGGTCGAGATCCTTGGGACGAAACGACCAACTCCAGCATTGACACGACCAATTCCAGGACCAAGTCTGTCGAGCTTCTCCCATCCACGCTCCTCTGGGGAGGTCAGATCCTGGACAGCTTTTATCTGGTGAAGAGATGTAGCTGTGTAATGGAGATGAGGTTGCCTTCCACTCCTGTGACCACTTGGTGGCTATCCAGTGTGCTTTTGTCTCAGTTGGCTGGATGGATGCTAGGAGTTGTTTTCCATTAATTGAATGATAGATACTTTATATCACATGTGACATGTTGCAGTGAAATTCTTTGTTTTGCGCACCAGACATGAAGTAGGGAAAGAGTCGCCGCGTATAGGGTGCCGACAGGTAACCCTTGGAGTCACAGTGAGAACGTGTAAACTCCATATAGACAGCAGCTGAGGTCAAGATTAAACTCTGGTCTCTGGTGCTGTGAGGCAGCAGCTCTACCCGTTGTGCCACTGTGCCACCTCTTATCTATAATCAATACATATACTTGAGTAAAACTAAGATGAAACCATAGACATGGTCATTATTTTAAACTTTGGTTTAGTTTATCCATGGTGAAAAAGGTTGTGGTAAAATAGAGCAAAATTAAACAGCCTGTAGACAATAGTCAATAGGAGCAGGAGTAGGCCATTCGTCCCATCGAGCCAGCACCGCCATTCAATGTGATCATGGCTGATCATCCCCAATCAGTACCCCGTTGGTAATCAGTATTCCCATATCCCCTGACTCCGCCATCTTTAAGAGCCCTACCTAACTCTCTAGTGAAAGTATCCAGAGAACCGGCCTCTGAGGCAGAGAATTCCACAGACTCACAACTCTCTGTGTGAAAAATGTTTCCTCATCTCCATTCTAAATGGCTTACCCCTTATTCTTAAACAGTGACCCCTGGTTCTGGACTCCATCAACATTGGGAACATGTTTCCTGCCTCTAGCGTGTCCAAACCCTTAACAATCTTATATGTTTCAATAAGATCTCCTCTCATCCTTCTAAACTCCAGAATGTACAAGCCCAGCCGCTCCATTCTCTCAGCATATGACATCCCGGGAATTAACCTGGTGAACCTACGCTGCACTCCCTCAATAGCAAGAATGTCCTTCCTCAAATTAGGGGACCAAAACTGCACTCTGTAAACTCACCAATATTCTTTCTGGTCTTAATCTCAAGTTAATAACTGGCCAATGTGAGCAACAAATGTTCTTTGTTCCTTCACAGCAAAGCTGCGGGTGGACCCAAAAGCGTACAGATGACCTTAACACAGATGATGGTGAAAGGAGCCGATAACATTGTTACAGAAACAAAGAAAAATATCGGTAATTTCTTGGTGTAGTGTAACTGGAAAGTGAATGCCTTTAAATATACTTCCCCGAAAGAGAAAGAAAACAAGATAATCTGAATGAAGGGTCTCGACCCACCCATTTGCCCCCCCCCCCCCCCCCGTGTCCTTCTCTCTCTCTGCCCCTCTCTCTCTCTCTGCCTCTCTCTCTGTCTCCGCCCCTCTCTGTCTCCGCCCCTCTCTGTCGCTGCTTCCTCTCTCTACCCCCCTCCCTCTCCCTCTCTAGACGTGCCTGCGAATTGGGGGCTATACGTCAGTGTATTCAAAATTCGTTTTCTTAACGGTAGCACTGGAAGAAACTAAAGTGCTTTACTCCAAAATATAATTCAAGCATAGAAATATATTACAAAATTAGGGGATTAGCAATTGACAACTTCAATTGGGAGGCTTGCAAATTTTGAGATTTGTTTTATTCTTTTAATATCTTAAGGTAACTTGAAACTCAAAATGACGAAGGGTTCGCAGAAAGGGTGGTAGGTGTATGTAACGAGCTGCCAGAAGAGGGAGTTGAGTCAGGGACTTTCACAACGTTTAAGAAACATTTAGACAGGTATATGACTAGACACAAAATGCTGGAGTAACTCAGCGGGACAGGCAGTGTCTCTGGAGAGAAGGAATGGGTGGCGTTTCGGGTCGAGACGCTTCTTCAGACTGAAGGTAGACACAAAAAGCTGGAGTAACTCAGTGGGTGAGGCAGTGTCTATGGAGAGAAGGAATGGGCGATGTTTAGGGTCGAGACCCTTCTTCAAACTGATGTCAGAGGAGTAGGCGGGACAGAGATAGAATGTAGGCGGAGACAGTAAGACTGGCGGGATAACTGGGAAGGGGAGGGGATGGAGAGAGGGAAAGCAAGGGCTATTTCAAGTTAGTGGCTAATGGAAATAAACGGCTAGGGCAGGTTTAGAGGGATAAGGGCCAAACACAGGCAAGTGGGACCAGTGTTGGTGGGACATGTTGGCCGGTGTGGGCAGGTTGGGCTGAGGGGTCCCGACCTGAAACGTCACCTATCCATGTTCTCCACAGATGCAGATGCAGGGACTAGAGACGGAAATTAGCTACTGATTGGCTACAATCTTGCATATTTACATGCAAATGTTCATTAATATGCACTGTCCCTATAAAACAAAATTTATTATTTATTTTTATTTATGATGCCTGACCCGCTGAGTTACTCCAGCACTCTGTGAAACGTCACCTATCCATGTTCTCCACAGATGCTGCCTGACCCGCTGAGTTACTCCAGCACTCTGTGAAACGTCACCTATCCATGTTCTCCACAGATGCTGCCTGGCCCGCTGAGTTACTCCAGCACTCTGTGAAACGTCACCTATCCATGTTCTCCACAGATGCTGCCTGGCCCGCTGAGTTATGGTGCAGCAGCATCTATGGAGCGAAGGAAATAGGCAACGTTTCGAGCCGAAACCCTTCTGGAAATAGGCAACGTTTCGGGCCGAAACCCAGAAGGGTTTCGACCCGAAACGTTGCCTATTTCCTTATCTCCATAGATGCTGCTGCTCCCGCTGAGTTACTCCAGCACTCTGTGAAACGTCACCTATCCATGTTCTCCACAGATGCTGCCTGACCTGCTGAGTTACTCCAGCACTTTGTGCCTATCTTTGAAAATCAAAATATTTAACGATACTATTGGAACTTCTGTAAATTGGTGTCCTCCACTAATAATGAACTTTCTTTATAACTCCAGCATTGAAAACCGGAAAGGGCTTGACGGAATGTTCAGATGAATTTAAGGATTTGATGGAAATGCCCACGTTCGGAGCACGTAACCTGAAGAAACATCTGACGAAGCCACCGCCGAAAGCTCAAGGTACAACTCGTGCCTTTTATTTTGCCATCGCCATCAACAATCTGGTTAGACATGAATAGTATAAAGTCACGCTTAAAAAAAAATAGTTGCATTGAATTGGTATGAAAAAGGAACTGCAGATGCTGGAAAATCGAAGGTAGACAAAAATGCTGGAGAAACTCAGCAGGTGAGGCAGCATCTATGGAGCGAAGGAATAGGTGACGTTTCGGGTCTCGACCCGAAACGTCACCTATTCCTTCGCTCCATAGATGCTTTCCGCGTCTCAACCCGAAACGTCACCTATTCCTTCGCTCCATAGATGTTTTCCGGGTCTCAACCCGAAACGTCACCTATTCCTTCGCTCCATAGATGCTGCCTCACCTGCTGAGTTTCTCCAGCATTTTTGTCCACCTTGAATTTGTATGAGTTCATCCCAGAAAGTTGTGCAGTCCTCTGTCTCAAATAATTGAGCTTCTGTGCCCTATTGCTCTGGTCCAAGTTTCCACATTGGTGGGCGGGTCACATTCTCGGACAAACTTGCTCTTTTGGCAGGGCCGATTTGGGATTGGCTGTTGACCTGTGAATGCGACTCTTTGTGCCCTCGGTAACAGATGCACTCTGGAAAAAATATCACTGCAACTTTGAATTTGTAAAAACGTTAAAACAAAATTCTGAGTTTGCAGCAAATTGACTTAATTGGGAAATCTCTTCTTAAAATGTTGGCTTTCGCCTATAATATATTCCATACCTGCAGGTATTGCTGTGCTTGGTATTTGTAATATTGAAAGTTTAAAACATTTCACAGACCCACAGTGAACCTGCACATTTGAACAAAATCGAAATGGATTTAAGTTAACAGCTGGGCAGCATGGACGCGCAACGATAGTCGCTGCCTCACAGCGCCAGAGACCCGGGTTCCATCCTGACTACGGGTGCTTTCTGTACGGAGTTTGTACGTGGGTTTTTTCCGCGATCTCCAGTTCTCTCCCATACTTAAGACATACGTGTTTGTAGGTTAATTGGCTTGGTATAAATGTAAATTGTCCCCAGTGTGTGTAGGATTGTGTTAAGGGCCTGTCCCACTTTCTTGACCTAATTCACGACCTCTGCCGAGTTTGCCCTTGACTCATACTCACAGCATAGGCGTCACAGGGCCGGAGGTGGTCGTAGGCAGGTCGTGATGCTAGTCGTAGGTACTCGTGGCATCAAGTAGGTCGGGGCGTTCTAGCCTGATGAAAAATGTCCACGAGTAAAAAAGGTCGTGAATTAGGTCGTGAAAGTGGGACAGGCCCTTTAGCGTGTGGGGTGATCGCTGGTCGGCGCAGAATCGGTGGGCCGATGGACCTGTTTCCGTGCCGTATCTCCAAACTAAACTAAACTAAGCTCTGTGGTCCTGAATTATTGACCTTCTCGGTATTTCACTGCCAATGCGCCAAGCTAAATTTCAGAGATTCAGATCTACAATAGTCCACTCTTCAGTTGTTATCTAAATAATGTATATTTTTTCAGTGACTTGACAGATCTTAACCTTTGGAAAAAGATTGACACCCGATCAGTTGTTCCAGGAAGTGCAAGTCCAAATGCTGCCTGCCTCGCTGGGTTACTTCAGCATTTGTGTCTATCTTGAGCTCAAACCCATGTTGATTCTGTGCAGTGATGCAGGTTCACTGCTGGTCTTCACAGAGGTCTTCCAATATTATAAATATTTCAAACAATAAAGTCAAAATCCTGCAGCAAACGCAGATTTAAAAAATAATAAAATTTCTATTGTTTTGTGGACAAAGCCTTCTCCAGGGCAGCTCCCAGGCTCTGGAACTCCCTCCTCCAACTGATCCGCAATTCCGTGTCCCTCACCATCTTCCAGTCCCGCCTCAAGACCCATCTCTTCACCTCTGCCTATCCTTAGCCCCACGTCCCCCTCCCTTTTCATCTGTGCATTAATTGCCTCATATTGTGTTTTGAAATGAATTCGGTCTTTACTTTGTGTACTAGTCATGTCTCTACTATTTATTTCATTCCGCTTACATGTTTTTCCTCTACTTGCTAAATGTTTGTAAGGTGTCCTTGAGACTCTTGAAAGGCGCCCATAAATAACATTTATTATTATTATTATTATTGATGATGAAATCATGAAGGAAAAAAATGCACTTGATTCACCATTAGCTTTCAGTGAAGGAAGCCCACCATCTAGTCCTCGTTAACCATAGAACAGTAGAGTACAGGAACAGGCCCTTCGGCCCACAATGTCCGTGCCGAACTGATACCAAGTTAAACTAATCTCTGCCTGCACGTGATGTACACAAAGTGCTGGAGTAACTCAGTGACTCAGGCAGCATCGCTGGAGATAAAGAATAGGTTTCGGTTCGGGACCCTTCTTCAGACTGTGTCTGAGGAATGGTCCCAACCTGAAATGTAACCCATCCTTTTTTTCCAGAGATGCTGCATGACCTGCTGAGATACTCCAGCACTCGTGTCTATCTTTGGTATAAACCAGCAACTGCAGTTCTTTGTTTCTATACTCTGCCTGCGTGAGATCTACATGCCTCCATTCCCTGCATATCCATGTTTCTCAATTGCCACTTTCGTATCTGCCTCTGCCTCCACCACCACCATCCCTGGCAATGGATTCCAGGCACCCACCACTCTTGCCTCACATATCTGCTTTAAACTTTCCCCCTCTCGCCTTAAAGCTCTAGTCCTCTAGAGAGAGCTAGATAGGGCTCATAAAGTTAGCGGAGTCAGGGGATATGGGGAGAAGGCAGGAACGGGGTACTGATTGTGGATGATCAGCCATGATCACATTGAATGGCGGTGCTGGCTCGAAGGGCCGAATGGCCTACTCCTGCACCTTTTGTCTATTGTCCATGGCATTTCTACCCTAGGAATAAAAAAGTTCTGACTGTCCACCCCACGCCTCATAATTATCTATACCCAGCCCAATAAGTTTAAATGGACGGCAAGAGATGGAGTCCTGGTCACTGCAAGAGGAATGGGAAGCGGATCCCTACCGGCTTGAGAGGGAGTGTGCGATTCACAACGCAGAGAGATGGGGGGGACTGAGGGAACCAGAGCCCCGGGGAGTTAGGATGGAGGTGCAGGAAATGGTGTCCTGTTCAGTTTGTAGAGGCAATGGGAAGCAGTGCGCTGGTGTTTGGGAAGAGAGTGAGACACTCATCACCTGGACAGTGAGATACTCTACCATTTGGATTTCTTAATGGTCGGTTTACAGATTATCGATGTATTACTGTGCACTTTGGTTCAAGTCATAAATCATAAGTGATAGGAGTTGAATTAGGCCATTTGGCCCATCAAGTCTACTCCGCCATTCAGTCATGGCTGAAGAAGGCAGTCTGAAGAAGGGTCTCGACCCGAAACATCACCCTTTCCTTCTCTCCAGAGATGCTGCCTGTCCCGCTGAGTTACTCCAGCTTTTTGTGTCTATCTTCGGTTTAAACCAGCATCTGCAGCTCCTTCTTACACATTCAGTCATGGCTGATCTATCTCTCCCTCCTAACCCCATTCTCCTGCCTTCTCCCCATAACCTCTGACACATGTAGCAATCAATTTACTTTAGAGATTCAGCGTGGAAGCAGGCCCTTCGGATCCCACACACTAGGGACGCTTTACAGAAGCCGATTCACTGCCAAACTTGTACGTCTTTGGGGTGTGGGAAGAAACCAGAGCACCCAGAGAAAACCCACGTGGGAGAACGTACAAACTCCGTACAGACAGCAGCTGTAGTCAGGATTGAACCCGGGTCTCTGGCGCTGTGAGGCAGCAAGTCTACCACTGTGCCGCCCCTATTTGTAGTTCCTCTACCGCTGTGTATTAAAATAAAAAGTTCCTCCACCACCCTCTGTGTAAATGAACTTGCCCGCCACATCTCCGATAAATTTTGGCCCTCTCACCTTAAATCTATGCTCTCTAGTCTTTGATTTAGGGGCGGCACGGAGTTGTAGCAGTAGAGTTGCTGCCTCACTGCACCAGAGACCCGGGATTGATCCTGACTACGGGTGCTGTCTACGGAGTTTGTACGTTCTCCCCGTGACCTGTGTGGGTTTTCTCCGGGATCTCCAGTTTTCTCCCACACTCCAAAGACGTGTAGGTTTGCAGGTTAATTGGCTTGGTATAAATGTAAATTGTCCCTAGTATGTGTGGGATAGTGTTAATGTGAGGTGATCGTGGGCTGAAGGGCCTGTTTCTGCGTTGTTTCTCTAAACTAAGCTATCAGTGCAGTAATTTACATTGCCAAACTCGTTCGCCTTTAACCAGTACGGTTATTCCTGTTTGTTTCTTCAGGTGGAGTGGTTAACAATGCACAGCCCGGCCCGTCCATCATATCAATATCTGCCACTCAGCTCTTAAAGCAACAGAAACATCAAATGTTGGAGACTCGCAAGAGGAAAGCAGAAGAGCTGCAGAGAAGGTAATCTGGAAAGGTCAACAATCAGCGGGTGAGGCAGCATCTATGGAGCGAAGGAAATAGGCAACGTTTCGGGTCTAAAGAAGGGTTTCGACCCGAAACGTTGCCTATTTCCTTCGCTCCATAGATGCTGCCTCACCCGCTGAGTTACTCCAGCATTTTTGTCTACCTTCGATTTTCCAGTATCTGCAGTTCCTTCTTAAACACAAGGTCAAGAATCAAGTGTGTTCTTTTGCCCTATGTCACAAAACCGAACAATGATATTCGTATTTGCAGCAGCAGGATAGACATAAGGGTCTTGACCCGAAACGTCGCCCATTCCTTCTCTCCAGAGATGCTGCCTGTCCCGCTGAGTTACTCCAGCTTTTTGTGTCTATCTTCGGTTTAAACCAGCATCTGCAGTTCAATCCGACACAGATATACTGTATAAACATATTGTATAGTAAGGAACTGAAGAAGGGCCTCGACCTGAAACGTCGTCCATTCCTTCTCTCCAGATATATATATAACACAAAAACAGATAAATGAACAATAGTAGTGCAAAGTCAAAAATAATGTCCCAAGTGTAAGGTAGACAAAAATGCTGGAGAAACTCAGCAGGTGAGGCAGCATCTATGGAGCGAAGGAATAGGCGACGTTTCGGATCGAGATAACAGCAACAAAAAAAAATCAGACCAGGGTTTCTCAAAATTTAGATGAATTTAATTATCTAATCTGTAATAAAAAACATTAATATGAATGGAAGATAGACACAAAATGCTGGAGTAACTCAGCGGGATAGGCAGCATCTCTGGAGAGAAGGAATGGATGACGTTTCGGGTCGAGACCCTTCTTCTATCTTTGGTTTAAACCAGCATCTGCAGTTCCTCGTTACACATATTAATAATAATGGGCTGTTGTAAAAAAAAATAATCGAATTCAGAAATATCAAAAACTGTTCCAGCCCAGGGTAAACATTCTGAAGTTGCTAACTCAGATATTTATTCAAGAATATTTGGGAATAATTATTGGCAAGTCCAGCCGTAAGAATCTTTTATTTTAATTCGATGATTGTTCAAAGCAAAGTATCTACTTTCTATCTGATTGTTTTCAGTGTATGATTGTTTAGTTTGGATTCGTTTCGAGATACAACATGGAAACAGGCCCTTCTTCCCACCGAGTCCGCACTGACCATGATAACCCGTACACTAGTTCTATCATACACACTAGGGGTAATTTACTTAGTAGGCCCCCCTCGGTCATGACTGACCATGGGTGATGCATCCTGGTCGGATGCAAGCCTGGGCGATGTCATATGGAGGACAGGCTGTTGCCCATGCAGCACGTCCCCCCTCTCCACGTCGCCGCTGATCGATCCAAAGGAACAGCAGGGCCGTTACAGTTTGGCACCAGCGCCATCGCAGGAGCTGCCAGAGCGAGGTTGTAGACAATGACGAACTGCCTTAGGGGCTCCGACTCCGGATTTTCTTGAGATTTAATCCTGGAGCCTTTTCTGTGACCGGATATGGCCGCAAGGCAGTGGAGGTTTTAAATCAGAGTTTTCCCTCTCCAAGATGGACTGCCTTCCCAGGCTGACGAGCCCCATCTGCCCGAGACTCGTGGGGTCGGGAGCGTCTACCTTCCCGTGCAGGTCTATAGCATCTGCCCACTGCCCACAAAATTTACAGAAGCCAATTTAATCTACAAACCTGCACCACTATTTGCGTTGTGATAGGAAACTGGAGCACACGGAGGAAACCCACGCAGTCACAGGGAGAACATGAAAACTGTACCCCTCTAGTCAGGATCGAGCCCGGGTCCCTGTTACTGTGGGGCAGCAACTCAACTGCTGTGCATCTGATTCTCATGGGATCATTGTTACACTCGTCTAGTTTATTATGGTCACCTGCACCAAGGTGCAGCGAAGAGTTTTTTTTGTTGCATGCTATCCAGTCCGCAAAAAGACTATACATGATTACAATCGAACCGTCGACAGTGTACAGATACAGGATAAAGGAGATAACGTTTAGTGCAAGATAAAGTCCGATTAAAGTACCCCCTCGCTTCGTGGCAAGGGCAAGATCATCTCTGACCCCTCTCACCCTGGCCACAAACTCTTTGAATCACTTCCCTCTGGAAGGCGACTCCGGACTGTCAAAGCTGCCACAGCCAGACATAAAAACAGCTTTTATCCACGAGTAGTAGCTCTACTCAACAACCAAAAGTCTGTAGCCTCCTTTTGCTCTGGTATTTTGTTTCATTCACATGTTTAAACGATGGTGTTTATGTTTTATGTTTTATTCTTAATTGTTTACTGAATGTCGTGTTGTTACTTGCGAGCGGAGCATCACGGCAAATTCCTTGTATGTGTACATACTTGGCCAATAAACTGATTCATAAACTTGTTTTTTTTTGTTTTGTTTTGTTTTTTTGGGGTTTTTTAACCCCCCCCCCTGATTCATAAACTTATTCATTCATTTATTCATTAAAGATAGTCCGAGGGTCTCCAATGAGTAAGTCAGGACAGCCCTCTAGTTGGTGATAGGAAGGTCCAGTCGCCTGATACTAATACTCTCAATCAAACCCTGTGTAGCTTTTTGCAGAGTAAAACTGTGAGCAACGGCCACACATCAGGAGCCGGAGGACCCTTGACTCAGACGTCACCCAGGGTTGGAGCAGAATTTCCCAAGGAACAGAAACTGATGGCAACACCGCAGATGCCTAAACTGGGAGGAGGCCTTTCTCACGGAGAGGACATTCTCTTTTTCGATACTTCTCCACCTTCGGCAACAAAAGTGAACCAGGCGGCAGATACTAGAAAGGTAAATGTCATCAATCTGGAGCAATCAGGTAGAGTCTGCTCGCACTAATGGTCTTCATAAGTTCTAGGAGCAGAATTAGGCCATTCAGCCCATCAAGTCCACCCCAACATCCAATCATGGCTGGTCTATACTTCCCTCTCAATCCCATTCTCCTGCCTTCTCCCCGTAACCCCTGACACCCGTACTAATCAAGAATCTATCTATCTATCTCCGCCTTAAAATATCCATTAACTTGGCCTCCACCGCCGTTTGTGGCAATTAATTCCACAGATTCACCACCCTCTAACTAAAATTCCTCCTCACCTTCTTTCTAATGGTACGTTCTTTAATTCTGAGGTGCTGGTCTCTGGTGTAGACTCTCCCACGAGTGGAAACATCCTCTCCACAGTCGCTCTATCCAGGTCTTTGACTGTTCAATGTACTTCGTACCAATGTTATTGAGAAAAGTTGCTGATTGGCAACTTGAGAAAAATATATAGTTTAATTTAGTTTATTGTCACGTGCCCCGAGGTACAGTGAAAAGCTTTTTGTTGCGTGCTACCCAATCAGCAGAAATACTATTCATGATTACAATCCATCCATGATAAAGTGGGATGACATCATCTGTAAATTGTCCCTGGTATGTAGGATAGAACTAGTGTGAATGGGTAATCGATGGTTGGCGCAGACACGATGGGCCAAAGGGCCTGTTTCCATGCTGTATCTCTAATTTTATAAAATAAATGTTAGCTGTTAGCACTTGCTGTGAGCTGACACATGAAGCAACAAATTGTTTGGCAAAATGACATCTTTATGGAAAGAGGGATAGTAGAGGTGTAACCACAAGATTTAACCCAGCATCACAGGAGGACATGGATAGGCGTCATTTCAGATCGGGACTCTTCTTCAGACTGATTGTATCTTTGTATGGTATATCCTAAGAAGGGTCCTGACCTGAAATATCACCTATCCGTGCTCTTCAGAGATGCTGCCTGACCCGCTGAGTTACTCCAGCACTCTGTGAAACGTCACCTATCCATGTTCTCCACAGATGCTGCCTGGCCCGCTGAGTTATGGTGCAGCAGCATCTATGGAGCGAAGGAAATAGGCAACGTTTCGAGCCGAAACCCTTCTGGAAATAGGCAACGTTTCGGGCCGAAACCCGGAAGGGTTTCGACCCGAAACGTTGCCTATTTCCTTAGCTCCATAGATGCTGCTGCACCCGCTGAGTTACTCCAGCACTCTGTGAAACGTCGCCTATCCATGTTCTCCACAGATGCTGCCTGACCCGCTGAGTTACTCCAGCACCCTGTGAAACGTCACCTATCCATGTTCTCCACAGATGCTGCCTGACCCGCTGAGTTACTCCAGCACTCTGTATCTTTTTTTATGACACATCTAATCTGATTGGATAGCATGCAAAAGATACCTCTTCACTGTACAATAATAAACCTAAACCCGTAATGGTGGTAAGATTCATAAATGGGCTCTGTTTCTTCTGAAACAAATGTAGACAATCTGTTCCACTACCCAGACCGCACTCCATGATTGTCTTGCCATGAGCCCTTCTGAGGCCGGAGCGTAGTTTTTTAGTTTAGTCTAGAGAAACAGCACGGAAACAGGCCAACCAAGTCCACGCCGACCAGTGATCCCTGCACACCAACACTATCCTACACACACCTGGAGCAATTTTACATTGATACCAAGCTAATTAACCTACAAACCTGTATGTCTTTGGAGTGTGTTTGTTTTACTGAAGTACTCAGAGAAAAACTCACAGAGTCACGGAGAAACGTGCAAACTCCGTACAGACAGCACCCATAGTCGGCATTGAACCCGGGTCTCTGGCACTGTTAGGCACCACCTCTACCTATTGTGCTTGAGTTTGACTTGATTGTAATTATGTTTAGTATCATCTGATCTGGTCGGATAGCTTGCAACACAAAGCTTTTCACTGTACCTCGCTACACGTGACAATAATAAACTTAAGCCTAATTGGTGAAGGGTCTCAACCCGCAACGTTGCCTAGTACCTCGCTCCATAGGTGCAGCCTCACCTGCTGAGTTTCTCCAGCATTTTTGTCCACCTTAAACCTAATTGCTTTATCCTTTTGCTTACCAATCTGCCACTGGCAACAGCAGTTTGCAAATCGTGTTTCCAATTTTCGATTGCAACTTTGCAAAAGAGGAATGTTGCGGTTTCTGACATTTTCCAGGTGGCGGCTATTAAGAAGCTCCATAAAAAAGGTGCAGTCCTCGCCAAGGAGGATCCCAACCGTGTGAAGAGGAAATTGGAGCCGGGTGGGAAGCTGCTGGAACGGATAGAGAAGAATCTCTCTCCTCCAGACGGTGAGTTGCTGCATCCGTCGTGTGTTGTCCTGGTGGAAGACACCTCTTGCTTTCTCTTTCTAGCCATTGGTTTTTTGAGATACAGCGTGGAAACAGGCCCTTCCACCCACCCAGTGCACACCGACCATCGGTCGTCCATTCACACTTGTTCTAGAGTGAGAGTAAGTGGTTGGAGCGATATAACAGAGAAACAGGCCCTTCAGCACAATTAAGTTAATGTTCATAAGTGATAGGAGCAGAATTAGCCTGTTCGGATCATCAAGTCTACTCCATCATTCAATCAAGGCTGATCTATCTTTCCTCTTTAACCCTATTCTCCTGCCTTCTCTCCTTAACAGCTAACATCTTCACCAATCAAGGATCTATCTATCTCTGTCTTAAAAAATATCCATAGACTGCCTCGACAACAGTCTGTGGCAATGAATTCCACAGATTCACCACCCTCTGACTAAAGAAATTCCTCCTCATCTCCTGTGTAAAGGAATGTCCTTTAATTCTGAGGCTGTGCCCTCTGGTCCTAGACTCACATGCCAACCTAAATTTCCCCTTCTACACCAGTCCCATTTGCTCAAGTTTGGCCCATATCCCTCGAAACCTTTCCTATCCATGTACCTGTCCAAATGACTTTTAAATGTTATAATTAACTGTGTCAACAATATTAGAGCGTTAGTTTCTCTGTCTCAGCCCACAAAAGGAATTGTGTACAAAATTTGCAAATTAATCCAAAATTTCTACATATTGCCATGTTACTGTACAACAAAAAAAATGTCTTCACATTTTCTCTCTGATTCTGCCCATTACGTTTATGATGTCCTCCACCTCACTCAGTTGTTGCCAGTTCTTTGGAGATCTCCCCAGTTGAGCCCACTCTCAGACATTTCTGTCCGGGCACCTCGTCTGCAGCTGTTCCTGGGGCCACCTCTTTTCCTTTTTCCTTGGGGGTTCCATTTCGGGGCTTGCCGGGTGAAGTTTGTGGCAGGTTTCCTGAGGGTGTGTCCAATCCAACTCCATTTTCTCCTTCGAATTTGTAAGTCAATGGGCTCCTGGCTTGTTCTTTTCCACAAGTCCACATTGCTAACTTTGACTTTCCACCCATACTATAACACCATTTGTCTCTCCAGGTACTATAACAGCATTTAAAAGACTCTTGGGCAGATACCTACATAAAAGGTGTAGGGGGATATGGGCCAAACATGAGCAGGTGGGACTAGCATCGGTGGGGGTCTTGATCTGCATTGGAAATTTGGGCCGAAGGGCCTGTTTCCGTGCTGTATGACCATGCTTTCACTTGTATTTGTGTATATGTATTTAATTCAAAAGATAAACATGAAAATGCAAGAAGGCAGCGATATAAGTACGGCAAAATAGTTTGTTTTCAAGCCATTTTTTCTCCAAGGGATTGAGAGAAATAAAAATAAATGAGACTCTCCAAGTTATTTTTGGCCATGTCCATACCACATAATATTTGTGGGTAACCATTGTGGCTGGCCACATGTGTAACATGCTACCCTCATGATCAGTGGGCACATTATCAGCACTGTGCTCCTACTGAAGGAAAAAACCACTGAGGTAAATATAACTTAAGGGTTCTCTGTCACTGGAGATTCATCACACTTTCCCCTTTTTTGTCACCTTATCTTCAGGTCAGTGTATTTTTTTAATTTCCAGTGCCACGGCATCTTTAGATATCTCCATGGTTGCAGGGCAGCAAGGTGGAGCAGCGGTAAAGTTGTTGCCTCACAGTGCCAGAGACCCCGGGATCCATCCTGAACCCGGGTGCTGTCTGTACGGAGTTTGCACGTTCTCCCCCTGCCTGCGTGATTTATTTCCCGATGCTCCTGGAAAAGACGTTCCGGTTTGTAGGTTAATTGGCTTCTGTAAAATTGTAAATTGTCCCATAGTTTTAGTGAATGGGATGATCGCTCTTCAGCGCAGACTCGATGGGCTGTAGGGTCTGTCTCCACGTTGTATCTCTAAAGTTATGCTGATTCAGAGTTTAGACACAACGAACTGTAGATGTTGGTGTACAAAAATAGAGACAAAGTACTGGAGTAAATCTGACCCGAAACGTCACCTATCTATGTTCGCGAGAGATGCTGCCTGACCCGCTGAGTTACTCCAGCACTCTGTGTCTTGTTGTGTTTACTTGTTTTAAGATTCCACTGATATTAAGTGCAGGATAAAAAACTATTATACATAAATGCAATGGTAACTCCAGTTCCTCACCTCTTTTCCAAAAGAGATCAGTATATATCTCTTTATCAGTATATATCCAGTCTGAAGAAGGGTCTGGACCCGAAACGTCACCTATTCCTTCGCTCCATAGATGCTGCCTCACCTGCTGAGTTTCTCCAGCATTTTTCTCTACCTTAGTATATACCTGCAGGTTGGTGGAGATGTGTTAAGGGCAGATAGGCCATTTGTCTCTAATCAGCCCTTCATTCCACTCATACATATTCAATGATATTTTATTGGTAGAATGATATCCGTTGTTTCTGCGTACAATACACGAGTCGCCACGTCTCTGGCGCTGACAAAGTTACAAACATACACATTTGAGTCATGTTAGTCCCTCTTCGTTCTCGACGGCACGGCACAACCGCCTTTCCATGGACTCTCCTCAGTCCGACTGCTTCTTCTCGGCCCGTAGTGATAGCTGGAAAAGTCAAGAGGCAAGTGTTTATTGTCATATGTCCCAAAATTGAACAATGAAACTCTTACTTGCAGCAGCACAACAGTTATGCAAAAACCATAATAAACAATAATAGTGCAAGCAAAAACAATGCCCCCAGGCCTATGTCGTTTGGAAATTATTTGGAGGTTATAGTGTTTAATAGCCTGGTGGTCGTTGGGAAGAAACTTCCTCAAAACCTGGGCGCTGCAAATTTCAGGCTCCTGCACCTTCTTCCCGATGGCAGGATCAAAATGAGAACATGGCCCGGGTGGTGTGATGGATCCAATACATGTTACTGGTGGTTTTTGCCGTGATAGGGATGTTGGTGGAGGTAAGGGAGGAAGTGAAATGTAAGTTTTCAGGAAAGTTTTGTCAGTTGGAGATGGAGGAAGGAGAGCATTGCTGATCGTGGGGCCAAGGTAGCAGATCATCAGGTCAAGGTAGCAGATCATCAGGTCAAGGTAGCAGATCATCAGGTCAAGGTAGCAGATCATCAGGTCAAGGTAGCAGATCATCAGGTCAAGGTAGCAGATCATCAGGTCAAGGTAGCAGATCATCAGGTCAAGGTAGCAGATCATCAGGTCAAGGAACCAGATCGTGGAGCCAAGGTAGCAGATCGTGAGGGCAAGGCAGCAGATGACATGACCAGCTAAAGTGGAACTGCATTCAGTATTCGTGCCATGTACTGTTTAGTTTAGAGATACAGCGCGGAAACAGGCCCTTCAGCCCACCGAGCCCACACGGGTATCGACCCGAAACGTCACCTATTCCTTCGCTCCATAGATGCTGCCTCACCCGCTGAGTTTCTCCAATATTTTTGTCTACCTTCACTGTCTGTTGAATGTCTAATGCAAACCGAGATATATTTGGTGAACAAATTACACTGCCGTACTTCTGCTTTTTTTTCCCGCTGACTTGCAAATGATTGTTGACGTTCGAGCCATTTGTCCAAACCTCTAAATTCTTTAGAAAACAAAGGCAGTGATGGACCAATGACGAAGAAGCACCGTGCCCAGATGGAGTACCTGGAGTCGGAGGAGTTTCAGAAAATATTGAATGCAAAGTCGAAGCACGTTGGCACAGTCAAGGAGGTACCGTCAGTCTTTGCTCCTGTCTCTAACTGCATCACTGTACTCAATGGAATGTGGCTAGTTGTGGTTTACACCCAGACCATGTTGTTCCTCATCATATAATGGCAGTCAGTGTTCCACTCGACAGATATATGCACCTTCATATTTACTCTTGCTTCAAGAAATTCTCAATCTGGCGAAGAAACACCAGCCAACTCAGACTTCAGGCAGATCGTGAAATTTCCATTTTGAGCAACATTTTTTCCTTGACTCTTTTTACCTAAACGCACACATACCGTGCGTCTGTCACTATAGGCAGTACGGTGGCGCAACGGTAGAGTTGCTGCCTCTTAGCGCCAGAGACCCTGTACGGAGTTTGTACGTTCTTCCGGTGATCGCGTGGGTCTATTCTTCAATAGTCTGATGGTTTTTGGGAAGAAGCTGTTCCTGAACCTGGATGTTACGATTTGCAGACTCGTGTACTACTGATGATTGTTAAGGGCTTGGACACGCTAGAGGCAGGAAACATGTTCCCGATGTTGGGGGAGTCCAGAACCAAGGGCCACAATTTAAGAATAAGGAGTAAGCCATTTAGAACGGAGACGAGGAAACACTTTTTCTCACAGAGAGTTGTGAGTCTGTGGAATTCTCTGCCTCAGAGGGCAGTGGAGGCAGGTTCTCTGGATGCTTTCAAGAGAGAGCTAGATAGGGCTCTTAAAAATAGCGGAGTCAGGGGATATGGGGAGAAGGCAGGAACGGGGTACTGATTGGGGATGATCAGCCATGATCACATTGAATGGCGGTGATGGCTAGGTGCCAAATGGCCTACTCCTGCACCTATTGTCTGTTGTCTACATTTAGGTTTAAGAAGGATCTGCAGATGCTGGAAAATCGTAAGGTAGACAAAAGTGCTGGAGAAACTCAGCGGGTGCGGCAGCATCTATGGAGCGAAGAAAAAAGGCAACGTTTCGGGCCGAAACCTTTCTTCAGACATTTACATTTCTGTACATTTATCCCGATGGTAGCAGCGAGATGAGAGCATGATTAGGATGGTGTCCACCATTTAAAAATTCACCAACAGCTCCTGTTACAAAGCATAATGTTTTCAGCACTCTGTTCCCCATTGGAATAAGATGCAGACACCTTGAATGCTATTAGGACACTGGTTTATAGAGAAATAGACAATAGGTGCAGGAGTAGGCCATTTGGCCCCTCGAGCCAGCACCCCCATTCAATGTGATCATGGCTGATCATCCACAATCTAAAGGGCCTGTCACACCTGGCGATTTTTTTTCGGCGACTGCCGGCGTCATATCAGTGTCACCAAAAGATTTTGTACATTTCAAAATCCAGCGGCGACCCAAAAAAAATGCTGCGACACTTGAAAAAACACCGCACGTCATGACATCGTCACGCCGCAAATTCTTTCGTGACCTGATATACGTCAGTCAATGATGCCAAGTGGGACAGGCCGTTAAAGCAGCTTCATCTAGAAGAGGAGGGAATGTGTCAGTCGTTTATGGGCATCTACACGTGACTGGCTGTGAACTTGTTCAGAAGCTGTTGTGGGTTTTGTGTTGTTTTTCGTGAACAGTGAACAATGACTGATCTATCTAGAACATAGAACGGTGCAGCACAGGGACAGGGACAGGCCCTTCGGCCCACGATGTCCGTGCTGAACACGATGCCAAGACCATCTTTAAACTGCCTGCACCTGATACATATCCCTCCATTTCCTGCGTGTCCATGTGCTTATCCGTGTGTCTTAAACGCCACTACGGTGTCTACCTCCACCACCTTCCTCTGTGTGAAAAACTACTTGCCTATACTGCTCGTTGTTCCAGAGAATTGTAAGCATAAATACAGAACAGCTCAGTGTGTCTACATAGTGTAACAGTGTGACTCTGTTGTGCTGCAGCAAGCAAGAATTTTAATGTCCTATAGACAATAGATAATAGGCAACAGGTGCAGGAGTAGGCCATTCGGCCCTTCGAGCCAGCACCGCCATTCACTGTGATCATGGCTGATCATCCCCAATCAGTACCCCGTTCCTGCCTTCTCCCCATATCCCCTGACTCCACTATCTTTAAGAGCCCCATCTAGCTCTCTCTTGAAAGCATCCAGAGAACCGGCCTCCGCCCTCTGAGGCAGAGAATTCCACAGACTGGGATACATGACAATAAAACACTCTTGACTCTCTTGATATGCTAAATATGATGTTGAGAATGTATTCTTTGTTTCAACAGGCGGAAATAGAGCTTCAGGAACAATATTTTGAGCCCCTCGTGAAGAAAGAACAAATGGAAGAAAAAATGAAAAGTATCCGTGAGATGAAGTGTAGGGTTGTGAGTTGTAAAACGGTGAGTGGATTTAGTTGGAAAGACTTTCCTCCCTGGTATGTGATCATCGTTTGTGGTTCTACACTTTAAAATCTATTTGTTGCCTTGCTCAATCTTTTGCCGACCGTTCAGTCTTCAGGGTCCTTTGCTTGGAAACTCTCTCCTTCCCCAAGAACTCTATCTCTACCTCTCTTTGTTTAAGAAGGAACTGCAGATGCTGGAAAATCAAAGGTAGACAAAAGTGCTGGAGAAACTCAGCGGGTGCAGCAGCATCTATGGAGCGAAGGAATAGGTGATTGAAGACTAAATAAGGGTTTCAGCTCCAAACGTTGCCTATTTCCTTCGCTCCATAGATGCTGCTGCACCCGCTGAGTTTCTCCAGCACTTTTGTCTACCCTCTACCTCTCTTAGTACCCCGTTCCTGCCATCTTCCCATCTCCCCGCTATTCTCCCCATATCCCCTAGCTCTCTCTTGAAAGCATCCAGAGAACCGGCCTCCACCGCCCTCTGAGGCAGAGAATTCCACAGACTCACCACTCTCTGTGAGAAAATGTGTTTCCTCGTCTCTGTTCTAAATTCTTAAACTGTGGCCCCTGGTTCTGGACCCCCAACATCGGGAACATGTTTCCTGCCTCTAGCGTGTCCAAGCCCTTAACAATCTCACATCAGCCATGATCACAGTGCTGACTCGAAGGGCCGAATGGCCTACTCCTGCACCTATTGTCTATTGTCTAAAAACTTTCAGTAGAATATTGGATGTTGCATCAAGTTTTTTGCACTGAGCCATATCTTAGTTTAGAGATACAGCTCCACGCCAGTGTCGATCACCCGTTCACACACTAGTTCTATGCTATCCCACTTTCTCATCCACTCCCTACACACTAGGGGCAATTTACAGAGGTCACTTAACCTATAAACCCGCACGTCTTTGGGGTGTGGGAGGAAACCAGAGCAACCGGAGAAAATCCACACAGGTCACAGGGAGAACGTGCAAACTCCACACAGACAGCATCCCAGGTCATGATCGAACCCGGGTCTCTGGTGCTTTGAGGCAGCGGCTCTAGCAGCCACTCTGCTGTGTCACCCACTGTGTCTCTCCAAACCTCTCCTATCCTGTCCAAGTGTCTTCCTCTTCCTCTGGCAGCTGGTTCAATATACACAGCACCCTCTGTGTGAAAAGTGGAACCCCCAGGTTCCTATTAAATCTTCCCCCTCTCACCTTAAACTTGTTCCCCCTAGTTTGAGTCTTCCTATGGGGCTAAATACCTTATCCAGGAAGATGGATAAGGTGAATTAATCCAGATTGCTTGGGTAGTTTACACCCCAGCGGTATGAACACTGACCTCTAATTTCAGTTAGTCCTTGCTTTCTCCCTCCTTCCCGTCCCCTTCCCAGCCCACTGTCTGCACCTCTTCCTTTCTTCTTCCCCCCCCCCCCCCCCCACCCCCACATCAGTCTGAAGAAGGGTCACGACCCGAAACGTCACCTATCCCTTCGCTCCATAGATGCTGCCTCACCCGCTGTGTTTCTCCAGCATTTTTGTCTACCGTCAATTTTTCCAGCATCTGCAGTTCTTTCCTAAATGTGTTGTAATCTTAGATAACTTTATTGACTGTCCACCAATATTAGTGTCCTCCACAAAGTTACTAACCATGCCACCTACATTCTAATCCAACACGTTAATGATCAACATGCCCAGCTCTGTGCCACAACATTGGTTACAGGCCTCCAGTCTGAAATAAAATCTAACACCACCACACTTTGTCTCCTACCTTCAAGTCAATTTTATATTCAGTTGGCTGGCTCGCTTGGATCCCATCTGCTATAACTTCCAGAGCAGCCTGCCGTGCTGTACCTCGTTAAAGGATTGGCTGCAGTACACGTAGACAACTTCTACTGCGCTGCTTTCATCAATTTTCTTGGCCACCTCTTCAAAAACAAACTCAGTCCAATTCCTGAGACACTATTTCCTTTGCACAAAGGCATGCTGACCGTCCTTAAGCAGTCCTTGACTTTCCTCGAAGTTTGGACCGTTATGTAACAGTTGGTGTGGTCGCATTTAGAGTATTGTGTTCAGTTTTGGCCGGCCTGCTAGACAAAATATGGGGTTAAACTGGGAATGAATGAATGTATGAATTTTTTGTTTATTGGCCAAGTATTCACATACAAGGAATTTGCCTTGGTGCTCTGCCCACAAGTGACAACACGACACACAGTGACAAAGAAGATTTATGAGGCTGTTGCCAGGACTCTTAGGCTTGAGCTACAGGGGAAGGTTGGGCAAGCTTGGACATTATTTCTTGGAGTAAATTAGGCTGAGGGGTGATCTTATAGAGATGCATAAAAACGTGTGAGAATTGATGATTATAGAAACATATAAATTTATAAAAGAACTGGACAAGCTAGATGCAGGAAAAAATATTCCCAATGTTGGGCGAGTCCAGAACCAGGGGCCACAATCTTAGAATAAAGGGGAGGTCATTTAAGACTGAGGTGAGGAAAACCTTTTTCACCCAGAGAGTTGTGAATTAGTGGAATTCTCTCCCACCGAGGCACTGGATGGATTTAAGAGAGAGTTAGATAGAGCTCTAGGGGCTAGTGGAATCAAGGGATATGGGGAGAAGGCAGGCACGGGTTATTGATTGGGGACGATCAGCCATGATCTCAATGAATGGCGTTGCTGGCTCAAAGGGCCGAATGGCCTCCTCCTGCACCTATTTTCTATGTTCCAAGATGGGATGAAAACACAGAATCTTTTGTGTAAGAAAGAACTGGTTAAAATTGCAGGTAGACACAAAATGCTGGAGTAACTCAGCGGGTGAGGCAGCATCTCTGGAGAGAAGGAATGGGTTACGTTTCGGGTCGAGACCCGCTTAGTTACTCCAGCATTTTGTGTCTACACAGAATCTTTTGCCCAGAGTAGGGGAATGAAGAAGCAGAGGACATAGGTTTGTGATAGGGAAACGATCTAATAGGGACCATGGAGTGAGCTGCCAAAGGAGGCAGGTACAATAGCAATATTTAATTGAGAACCATCACTCCATCACAGGGGACAGACGATGTAAGATTCTAAAGAAAGCCCCTGACTCAAAACGTCTCCACAGCTGCTGCCTGACCTGCTGAGTTCCTCCAGCATTTAGTGCTTTGCTCAAGATTCCAGCATCAACTGTTCCTTATGTCTGTGTTCTAACTGAGACCAGATGTAAAATCTACGTGTTATGTTAATAAACTCCAGATTTCGTGCATTGTTTCTTTGAGGTGGATCATATATTTTAAAGGAGGAAAAAGATCCAGCCAGGCTAAAATTGAAATGAAGTTTGACCATCCATTGACTGTCCTCTAGGCAAAAGCAATCTAACGATTGCCAAATTGGGCAAAACCATGCTGTTTCTTTAGTTTAAACCAGGGGTGTCAAGCCCGCGGGCCGCATCTGGTCTGCGAAGTGGTCCAATCCGGCCTGTGGGATGATTTGTGGGGGGACGAAAGCTGTGGGAGCATGCGCGCATGCACAACTCATCCGGCCTACATGATGTCGCATTTTGCCCATTCCGGCCCGCAACCTAAAGTTAGTTTGACCCCCCCCTGGTTTAAACTATAAGAGATTCAGCATGGAAACAGGCCCTTCGGCCCACCGAGTCCACGCCGACTAGCTAGTTATATGTTATCCCACTTTCTCATCCACTCCCTACACACTAGGGGGCAATTTACAGGAGGCCGATTAACCTACTTTGGGATGGGGGAGGAAACCAGAGCACCCGGAGAAAACCCACTCAGTAGCGGGGACAATGTGCAAACTCCACACACCAGATAGCACCCAAGGTCAGGATCGAACACGGGGTCTGGGGTGCTCGGAAACAGCAGCTCTACCTGCTGCGCCACTGTGCTGGCCATTTCCTTTCAGCATGTCAGAATGTCCGACAGTGCTGCGCCCAAAGCAACTGGCAGGTGTAAAAATCAAAATTGATTGAGAAGTAATTCATAAAAAATAACATGAAAAGGCTGTGGATTTTTGAATAGAGACAACTCTTACGTATATGAGTCAGGGAGAGATCCATAGAAAAATACAGCACAGAACTTGAGCAAAGATTTTGTACTAGACATTGGAGGGCAATATTCATAAGTCATAGGTGCAGAATTAGGCCATTCGGCCCATCAAGTCTATTCCACCATTCAATCATGCCAGATCTACCTCTCCCTCTCAACCCCATTTTCCTGCCTTCTCCCTCTAAACCCCGACACCCGTATTAATCAAAAACCTATCAATCTTCTATTTTAACCAAACTTGGTTCAATAAATAGTTAACATTGACAACTTTTTATTCATTTTTGTCTGACGCAATCATGACTAATTATTTAGAGATGAATATTATTCTGGAATTCATCGCCAGGAACCTGAAGGATGTCTGCAGGAAAGGCAATACCATATGTTGCGTGTAAGACTATCATTTAAATCACGCTGGAACTGTTTTTTACAAGACGTTTTATGTAGAAATAACACATAATTGAGTTTAATTGTTAGTGTGGTGAATGTTTAATGGAATTCAGACAAATGTTGTTTTACTCAGGGCATTACTGTATGAGGTGCACAAGTTCCAAGTCTTCCTGTAAACACACTTAGCCCAGCGATTTGTTAAGTATCCATAGTCACCTTCCGGATGCCTCTGACTACAAAGCTGATTTCCTCTCATCCTCTTTAAAGACTGTTCTTCACTTCAGTTTAGTATATTGTCACATGTACCGAGGTACAGTGAAAAGCTTTTGTTGCGTGCTAACTAGTCAGTGGAAAGACAATACCTGATTACAATCGAGCCGTCCACAGTGTACAGATACAGGATATGGGTATAATGTAAAGTCCGATCAAAGATAGTCCAATAGTAGTCCAGCCCCGACCCTACACTCAGTCTGAAGAAGGGTCCTGACCCAAAACCTAACCTACCCATGTTCTCCAGAGATGCTGCCTGACCCGCTGAGTTACTCCAGCACTCTGTGAAACGTCACCTATCCATGTTCTCCACAGATGCTGCCTGACCCGCTGAGTTACTCCAGCACTCTGTGAAACGTCACCTATCCATGTTCTCCAGAGATGCTGCCTGACCCGCTGAGTTACTCCAGCACTCTGTGAAACGTCACCTATCCATGTTCTCCAGCGATGCTGCCTGACCCGCTGAGTTACTCCAGCACTCTGTGAAACGTCACCTATCCATGTTCTCCAGCGATGCTGCCTGACCCGCTGAGTTACTCCAGCACTCTGTGAAACGTCACCTATCCATGTTCTCCACAGATGCTGCCTGACCCGCTGAGTTACTCCAGCACTCTGAAACGTCACCTATCCATGTTCTCCACAGATGCTGCCTGACCCGCTGAGTTACTCCAGCACTCTGTGAAACGTCACCTATCCATGTTCTCCACAGATGCTGCCTGACCCGCTGAGTTACTCCAGCACTCTGTGAAACGTCACCTAGCCATGTTCTCCAGCGATGCTGCCTGACCCGCTGAGTTACTCCAGCACTCTGTGAAACGTCACCTATCCATGTTCTCCAGCGATGCTGCCTGACCCGCTGAGTCACTCCAGCACTTTGGGGTTTTTTTAAACCAGCATCAGCAGTTCCCTGTGTCTCAGCATTAAGCTTGTCTGGATCGCCAACATTATTGAATGTTTTGTGTCAATGCATGGTGTGGTTGTTTGTGTAGTTAATCACTGATTGTACTTAACAGTTCTGTACTTTAATTACAGTGCAAATATTCACACTTCAAGCCGCTGGAGACATGCGTGAGTGAAAACCACGACTTCCACTGGCACGATGCAGTCAAGCGATTCTTTAAATGTCCCTGTGGCAGCAGAGCAGTGGCATTAACAAGACTACCGAAGAAGCATTGCCAGTATGTCTTGCCTGGGGTGCTGAGGGTGGGGCAAACGTGGAAATATTCTGACCTAGTAAGGAGGTTCACAGTGTGCTGGAGAGGATGCTGGAATAAGGAATAGGAGTAGAATTAGGCCATTCGGTCCATCAAGTCTACTCTGCATTCAAAAGCGAGTTCGATAGAGCTCTTAGGGATAGCGGAATCAAAGGATATGGGGAGAAGGCAGGAACGGGGTACTGATTGGGGATGATCAGCCATAATCACATTGAATGGCGGTGCTGGCTCGAAGGGCCGAATGGCCTACTCCTACACCTATTGTCTATTGTTTCTTCCCAGCTGTTATCAGGCAACTGAACCGTCCTATAACCAACTATACCAATGAAGGTCATCTTTTATTCGGAATAGTATTAGTGTCACTCAGTGTTAATCCGAAACCTCATCTGTTCCCTCACATTATATGAATACAACAGGGTTTATAGTAGAAAAGGGAGCTGCATTTATTCTTCAAACTAACACCGTTATAATAGATTTTTGATGTCATTTTCATCTTGTTTTTTAAATAATTGAAACTGCTGTCTGTCTTATGTTGAAGTCTACACATTTCAACAAGTATTTCATTAATTGCATCGTGCTTTGTGATGATTTGCGGTTGTGAAAGCTTCTGTGTCAATTGTAAATATGTTAAAAACTTAATATGTTCTTAATGGGCCTGTCCCACTTAGGCGAGTTTGTGGGCGACTGCCTCAAGATTTTCAACATGTTGAAAACATTTCGGCAACAGTGGCGACAATTTTTGCTGTCGTAGGTTGACATAGATGTTGTCGTAGGTGAATTCCATTCAAATTAGTCCCTGGCAGTCGTCTAAAGAGTCGCCTAACTGGGACAGGCCCATTAGTGTGTACTTTATAAAAACTTGTTCATCCTTTTATTTGTAACGTTTTATTTCAAGTCAAGTCAAGAGAGTTTATTGTCATGTGTCCCAGATAGGTCAATGAATTTCTTGCATTGCTTCAGCACAACAGAATATAGTAGGCATGAATACAGAACAGATCAGTGTGTCCATATTTGATTCATGCTTTGGAAGCTACCCTATCTATAAATGTAATTTGTTGATTATAACAGTATTAGGAAATGTTCTGAGCAATCTGCCTATAACACCTTCGTGTTTTTGTGTTTGTTTTTCAGAAACTGTGGCTTGTTTCTGTGGGAGAGAGATGGAATGTTGAAGGTGGGTCTGTATTGAGTTTTCAATGGTGTAGAACTCTGTTCTACTTCTTTATTTGCTACTAATATTTGACAGTTTACTCCTGCATTCATCCATTCCAAGTAAAACTAATCAAACATTAAAGACAGACACAAAATGCTGTCGTATTTTCACTCAGCGGGACAGGCAGCATCTATGGAGAGAAGGAATGAGCGACGTCTCAAGGTCGGGACCCTTCCTCAGACTGTCTGAAGAAGGGCCCCAACCCGAAACGTCACCTATTCCCTCTCTCCGGAGATGCCGCCTATCCCACTGAGTTACTCCAGCATTTTGTGTCTATCTTCGCTGTAAACCAGCATCTGCAGTTCAACAAAAATTAAAGAATTAATTTCAGAGTAAATATTAATAACTAGATGCTAGACACTATCATGGCTCTTACTATCCCTTGTTACTAGTAAGACAAATTAATGGAGAGATGATGATGAGCGCCTCTCAAGTAGAAATCATGTCTCAATTTGGCTAAATTCAGGTCATAGTATGTTACCCAATAAGGGAACACGTTGGCGCAGCGGTAGAGTTGCTGTCCCACAGCGCCAGTAACCCAGGTTCCATCCTGACCACGGGTGCTGCCTGAACGGAGTTTGTACGTTATCCCCATGACCTGCGTGGGTTTACTCTAAGATATTCGATTTCCTCCCACACTCCAAAGACGTACAAGTTTGTAGGTTAATTGGCTTGGTATAAATGTAGGATGGTGTGAGTGTGCAGGGATAGCAGGTTGGTGGGGCCGAAGGGCCTGTTTCCGTGCCGTATCGCTAAACTGAACTAATAAATCGCCCAGAATGTGCGGATACCAAAAATACAGAATGAAATGATTAATAATATAATATACATGTGAATGTGTCAGGCTGTGGTGAAACATATTTGACCACTGTTCAAACAAATGTAAGTTTCCAGTCAACATCAAACTGTGGACCAGAGCCATTTCCCTCCTGACTCATGAGTAGTTAGATATAATATGTGTGTTTTTAAAACCAGCCTTATTGACAGACGAATGGAGATAGACACAAAAAGCTGCAGTAACTCAGCGGGCAGACAGGCAGCATCTCTGGAGAGAAGGAATGGGCGACGTTTCATGTCGAGACCCTTCTTCAGACACTCTTCTTTCAAATTCCTTCATTCAGCTTATTCAAGGCTGAAACGTCAGTCACTCTTGGTAGGAAACTCTGTTAAAATGTCTAGTGGTGTCCAGGTTTGTGAATGTGTCTGGAAACTCAGGCTGTGTATTTTTCCAAGACCCAGGACCCTGGGTGTTTTTCATCACAGAACCACGATTGACCCATTTGAAGCTGTGGTTTTATACGCCATAGAGTGATGCAGTGTGGAAACAGGCCCAACTTGCCCACACCGACCAACATGCCTCATCTACACTAGCCCCACCTGCCTGCATTTGGCCCATATCCCTCCAAAACTGTCCTATCTATGTACCTGTCTAAATGTTTCATAAACGTTATCATGTTTAAGAAGGAACTGCAGATGCTGGAAAAATCGAAGGTAGACAAAAATTCTGGAGAAACTCAGCGGGTACAGCAGCATCTATGGAGCGAAGGAAATAGGTGACGTTTCGGGTCGAGACCCTTCATCAGACCCCTTGGGGTCAGATCAGGGTTTAGACCTGAAACATCACCTATCCATGTTCTCCACAGATGCTGCCTGACCCGCTGAGTTACTCCAGCACTCTGTGAAACGTCACCTATCCATGTTCTCCACAGATGCTGCCTGACCCGCTGAGTTACTCCAGCACTCTGTGATATGTCACCTATCCATGTTCTCCACAGATGCTGCCTGACCCGCTGAGTTATGGTGCAGCAGCATCTATGGAGCTAAGGAAATAGGCAACGTTTCGGGCCGAAATCCTTCTGGAAATAGGCAACGTTTCGGGCCGAAATCCTTCTGGAAATAGGCAACGTTTCGGGCCGAAACCCTTACGGGTTTCAGCCCAAAACGTTGCCTATTTCCTTAGCTCCACAGATGCTGCCTGACCCGCTGAGTTACTCCAGCACTCTGTGAAACGTCACCTATCCATGTTCTCCACAGATGCTGCCTGACCCGCTGAGTTACTCCAGCACTCTGTGTCTACAGGGTTAACCAGCATCTGCAGTTCCATCTTACACGCTGATATTTCTGTATTATTTTTGTCTCTGCAGGAGAGGAAAGGCCCCAAAATAGGGGGAGAACTGCTGCTACCCAGAGGCGAAGAACACGGCAAATTTTTGAGCAGTTCAAAATGATTCCTGGTTGCAGGACTGGTGGTGAAGAGCATCTCATTTCTACGTCAACGAAGCCTGAGGTTTATAAACGACACTACTGGAGAAACGTGATATTTACTTGTGCTACAGATTTAAACCCAGAGTCTTTTTTTAAAACTATGAATAAACAACATTTTTCCTAATTGCTCCATTTGGATGTACAATGTACCCGGACGCAGGTGAGTGGGATGTCATCGTTATATTTGTATCCCGCAAACAGGGTCAACAGACATTCCAACCCAGGCGACTATTTGCCTGCTGGCCTCGGAAGGAGTTCTACAAACTCGCTCCACACTTCTTGATCAGTACGGGTGTCAGAAGTTATGGGGAGAAGGCAGAAGAATGGGGTTAAGAGGGAGAGATAGATCAGCCATCTTCTCTTCTTGTGTATGGCGTGCACAGCCTAAAGTTGTAGGACAACTTGTTCTATTTGATCTTATTTGATTGTGCACGCCGGGTTGATTGCATTCGTCGAAACAGGGCGGACCATGTGAAGGTTGCAATCTTCCTCAGATCAGCCATGATTGAATGGTGGAGTAGACGATGGGCTGAATGGCCTCATTCTATTCCTATCGCTTATGACACTCTTAAATCGCTATTCCTACTCCAACATTTCTTACTTTAACTATGATATTCGCTTAACATGTATGTATACACAGTAAACGGCTCGATTGTAATCATGTATTGTCTTTCCGCTGACTTCGTTAGCACGCAACAAAAGCTTTTCACTGTACCTCGGTACACGTGACAATAAACTAAACTGAAAATAAAAAAAGTGCTGAAGGAACTCGTAGGGTCAGGCAGCATCTGGGGAGGGGGTGGAGAAGTGATGTTTCAGGGAGAAGGCTGGAAAGAGGTGGGGACAGGACATGGTCTGACAGTGATAGGTGGAGGTTATAGTCTTGAATTTAGACGGATGAGAGATCTTATTGAAACGTAAGATTATTTAGGTGGAGGCCGGTTCTCTGGATACTTTCAAGAGAGAGCTAGATAGGGGCTCTTAAAGATAGCAGAGTCAGGGGATATGGGGAGAAGGCAAGAACGAGGTACTGATTGGGGATGATCAGCCATGATCACATTGAATGGCGGTGCTGGCTCGAAGGGCCGAATGGCCTACTCCTGCACCTATTGTCTTTGAAGGAACTGCAGATGCTGGCAAGATAGACATGCAAAGTGCTGGAGTAACTCAGCGGGTCAGGCAGCCTCTCTGGAGAAAAGTTATAGGTGATGTTTCGGGTCAAGGCTTTTCTCTACAGATGCTGCCTGACCCGCCGAGCTACTCCAGCATTTTGTGTCTATCTTAAGTGATAGGTGGATACAGGTGAGGGGGTGATGGGCAGATGGGTGGAGTGAGTGACAAAGGCTGGAGGTGAAAAGGCTACAAAAGGGATACGGAGAGAAGAGGGGGGGTGAAATGTAAAGCTGCAGGGAGGGATATAGGGTGGGGGGGGATGGGGTCGATAGACAGACAATGTCTACTGATCGGAACGCTTCTGCAAACTGCAGAAACGTTGCCTGTCCATTCCCTCCACAGATGCTGCCTGACCACCTGAGTTCCTCCAGCACTTTGTGTTTTGCTCAAGATTCCAGCGCCTGCTGATCTTTGTGTCTCCCATTCAGAAGCAGAGCGTTGTGGGTGATTTGTTTTCAAGTTTACCAAAGTCTAAATGGTTGTGTGAGCTCGTGTCCAAAATTCACCGTAACTAATCCGGGGAAAAAACCCCACAGTGGGGTCACAACTTGACCAATATATAAGCCGAAATGTGTTGGCATGAGGAGTCCACGTTAACCTCAGAGTCAGCTAGAACTGGTGTACGTATCAAAGCTTCCGCAGCCTCTGCGTATCTTCACTGAGGTGGTTTGTTATTTCCGAGTCAATGTTTTTCCAGAAGTATTTTGAAAAATATCTTGTACCTTTTACCGAATATGCAGAAGCTGTTTTAGCTCAACTTAATTTGTCTTGACCACCTGGGGTAGCTCTGTTGGTGAGGAATTAAATTCAGTCCCTTACAAGGGACTGGAGATAGAAAGGAACTCAGCGGGACAAGCAGCATCTCTGGAGAGAAGGAATGGCGACTTTTCGGGTCGAGACTCTTCCTCAGACTGAAGAAGACTCGACCCGAAACGTCACACATTCCTTCTCTCCAGAGATGCTGTCTGTCGTGCTGTTGTCTGCCTTTGATTTAAACCAGCGTCTGCAGTTCTTTCCTACATAATATCAGCCATGATTGAATGGCAGAGTAGACTTGATGGGCCGAAGGGCCTCATTGAAACATACAAGATTGTTAAGGGTTTGGACAGGCTAGAGGCAGGAAACATGTTCCCGATGTTGGGGGAGTCCAGAACCAGGGGCCACAGTTTAAGAATAAGGGGTAAGCCATTTAGAATGGAGACGAGGAAACACTTTTTCACCCAGAGAGTGGAATTCTCTGCCTCAGAGGGCGGTGGAGGCAGGTTCCCTGGATGCTTTCAAGAGAGATCTAGATAGGGCTCTTAAAGATAGTGGAGTCAGGGGATATGGGGAGAAGGCAGGAACGGGGTACTGATTGGGGATGATCAGCCATGATCATATTGAATGGCGGTGCTGGCTCGTAGGGCCGAATGGCCTACTCCTGCACCTTGTGTCTATTCTGCTCCTGGAACGTACAGTCTGATCAATGATAGTTAAGTTGTGTGGCTTTTTATTTCCAGTGTATTTATTGATGTTGGTGCAGAATGTATAATTTGGCCTGAATACTATTTATATCGGGGCCGAGTTGTTTTTTTCCTACAGCAGGTTTCCTTGGCTGAACTCAAGATGTGAACAAATTTCATGCTCAGAACATCTGGTAGATACAAAGTGTTGGAGTAACTCAGCGGGTCAGGCAGCGTCTCTGGAGAAAAGGAATAGTTGACGTTTCGGGTCGAGACCCTCCAGCCTGAAGAAGAAGACTTCAGAGATGCTGTCTGTCCCGCTGAGTTACTCCAGCATTTTGTGACCATCTTTGATGTAAGCCAGCATCTGCAGTTCCTTCCTACACAGAACATCCAGTGATCAATTCAGTGTTTTAAATGTTGTGCCATAATCGGGTCAGACCCCAGGGGGAAATGTGATAATTATGTTTGAAATTCCAGCATTACTTTGATTGTGTTTCCAGCTGTGCCTGGCTCTATATCACGTATAGTGTAAAATAACTGGCTCCATTCTGTCCCATTTATAAGTGCGTTCTATTGAAGCAGATGTTTCAGTAAACATTTCCGGCGGCAAATTTATTTCATATGTGTAATAGAGGAAGTTAAAATGGTGACAGCATTATTTTGTTCAACTCTAAGAGACATTTGGACAGGTACATGGATTGGGTAGGTGTAGTCTCCTAATCTGAGGAAAGACATTCTTGCCATAGAGGGAGTACAGAGAAGGTTCACCAGACTGATTCCTGAGATGTCAGGACTTTCATATGAAGAAAGACTGGATAGACTCGGCTTGTACTCGCTAGAATTTAGGAGATTGAGGGGGGATCTTATAGAAACTTACAAAATTCTTAAGGGGTTGGACAGGCTAGATGCAAGAAGATTGTTCCCGATGTTGGGGAAGTCCAGAACAAGGGGTCACAGTTTAAGGATAAGGGGGAAGTCGTTTAAGGATAAGGGGGAAGTCTTTTAGGACCGAGATGAGAAAAACATTTTTCACACAGAGAGTGGTGAATCTGTGGAATTCTCTGCCACAGAAGGTAGTTGAGGCCACAGTTTATTGGCTATATTTAAGAGGGAGTTAGATGTGGCCCTTGTGGCTAAAGGGATCAGGGGGTATGGAGAGAAGGCAGGTACGGGATACTGAGTTGGATGATCAGCCATGATCATATTGAATGGCCTACTCCTGCACCTATTTTCTATGTTTAGTGGGATATGGGCCAAATGCCGGCTGGTGGGACTAGTGTTGTTGGGGCACTTGAGCCCAAGCTGACCAGCGATCACCCCTTCACACTAGTTCTATGTAATCCCACTTTCTTATCCACTCTCTTTAAAACACTAGGGAAAATATACAGAGGCCAGTTAACCTACAAACCCACATGGGTGAAGGCAGGAGAATGGGGTTGAGAGGGAAAGATAGATCAGCCCTGATTGTTTAAGAAGGAACTGCAGATGCTGGAAAATCGAAGGTAGACAAAAATGCTGGAGAAACTCAGCAGGTGCAGCAGCATCTATGGAGCGAAGGAAATAGGCAACGTTTCGGGCCGAAACCCACAAGGGTTTCGGCCCGAAACGTTGCCTATTTCCAGAAGGATTTCGGCCCGAAAATTTGCCTATTTCCAGAAGGGTTTCGGCCCGAAACGTTGCCTATTTCCTTCGCTCCATAGATGCTGCTGCACCCGCTGAGTTTCTCCAGCACTTTTGTCTACCTTCGATTTTCCAGCATCTGCAGTTCTTTCTTAAATTCTTGATTAGAACGGGTGTCAAGGGTTATGGGGAGAAGGCAGGTAAAATGGGATTTAGGAGGCAGAGATCAGCCATGATTGAATGGCGGAGTTGACTTGATGGGCTGAATGGCCTAATTCTACTCCTATAACTTGTGGACCTGATAACTGGGAAGAAACTGTCCCTGAATCTGGAGGTGTGCGTTTTCACAGTTTCTCTAACCCTGAGTGAACCTAGTGCAGATTTTCATCATCAGTTGTGGCACTTGGCACGATGGCTTAAACTTCTGACAAAATCAAACAAAAACATTGGCGTTTAATGTTTATTCTGATACATTCTACATGCAGTTGAGGTACAGATTACATACACAAGGTAATAAAATAAAAAGGAAATTATTTAGCACAAATATGAGAGAAAATGCTAATCTTTCAAGCTTGTTACCGTTTGCTAAATGATTTAGTTTGAACCTAGGCCCAGGGAAATGATGTTAAGAGGCTGACACTGGCTTAAGAGAAACTGCCTGTTTCATGAGGAAGGCCACCTCTTCCCACGCTTATTATATTTCTTTCAGAATATAACATTGACCTTAATTTTAAAAATCTTAATTTCCTGATTTATGAATAAAAAGGTGAAGATACTGTATTTACCAAAGCAGTAAATGGCCTCTAGAAGCTAGAATAGACACAAAAATCTGGAGTTACTCAGCGGGACAGGCAGCATCTCTGGAGAGATGGAATGGGCCACGTTTCGGGTCGAGACCCTTCTTCAGACTGGTTAGGGATAAGGGAGACAAGAGATTTATAGACGGCCACTGTCTGTATCTCGTTTCCCTAATCCCAAACCAGTCTGGACCCGAAACGTCACCCATTCCCTCTCTCCAGAGATGCTGCCTGTCCCGCTGAGTTACTCCAGCATTTTGTGTCTCTGGTTTAAACCAGTGTCTGCAGTACCTTTCTACACATCTGGAAGCTAGGGTCTAGTATGATTTTTCTGCTACTTTAGTGAAGCTGTAAAAGACACGACCTTACTTAAGCCATCCCATGCATCTTCACTCCAAGACACTGGCTTGTGGCTTTTTGTTTAATAGACGTGTCGGTTGTACTGGTATGAAGGGTAAAGGCCGTCATAATGCCACTGACGCCACGATTCTACCTTCTCACGATTCCTTTCATACTGTTCTGTGGAATGATGGAGGGGGGAAATGAAATTGTTAAATCCCCGTTTGGTTTAGAGACACAGCATGGAAACAGGCCCTTCAGCCCACCGAGTCTGTGCTGGCCAATGATCCACACACACACACACTAGTTCCACCCTCCGCACTAGAGACAATTTACAGAAACCAATTAACCTACAAACCTGTATGTCTTTAGAATGGGAGGAAACCGGAGCACCTGGAGAAAACCCACGCGGGCCACAGGGAGAACGTACAAACTCCGTACAGACAGCGCCTGTAGTCATGATCGTATGTGGGGGGTCCCTGGCGCTGTGAGGCAGCAACTCTACCGCTGCACAGAATTATTTCAAAGAACCAATTCCGAGTGTCACTAATGCCCAAAGTGCTTCCAATAATTGTTTAAATATAAAAATCCAAATGAGCCAACATCTCACAGTGAGGTTGCCAATGGACAATAGGTGCAGGAGTAGGCCATTCGGCCCTTCGAGCCAGCACCGCCATTCACTGTGATCATGGCTGATCATCCACAATCAGCACCCCGTTCCTGCCTTCTCCCCATATCCCCTGACTCCGCTATCTTCAAGAGCCCTATCTAGCCCTCTCTTGAAAGTATCTAGAGAACCGGCCTCCACCGCCCTCTGAGGCAGACTCACAACTCTGCCAAGGTCCAAGATCTGAAACGGACAATATTACAAGAGGGAAACAAAATGGGAATGAGACTTTATGAATTATGGAGGTTTTTAAAAGTAAACATAATAAATTGGGCTCTTAATTCAAAGTGAATGCTTTCCAATTTCACATCACCTGAGTTTTTACACAAGAGGGTGGTGGGTATGTAGAACGAGCTGCCAGAGGAAATGGTTGAGACAGGGTACAATAACAACATGTGGACAGGTCCTTCAATAGGAAAGGTTTAGAGGGATATGGGCCAAACGCGGGCAGATGTTTCTAGATGCTGCATGGAAATAGGCCCTTCGGCCCACTGAGTCTTTGCTGGCCATCGATCACCCGTTCACACTAGTTCTATGCTATCCCACTTTCTCATCCACTCTACACCCTGGTGGGGGGGGGGGGGGCAATTTACAGAGGGGCCGATTAACCTACAAACCCGCACGTCTTAGGGATGTGAGGGGAAACCCACGCGGTCACAAGGAGGATGTGCAAACTCCACACAGACAGCACCCAAGGTCTACTAGCTGCGCTTCTGTGCCGGGGCACCTTGGCCAGCATGGAGGGCCGAAGGGCCTGTTTCCGCACCGTGTGACTCGACACTGACTCCTTACCATCTTGTTCGTCCTCCACGTAGTTCTCCCACTCATTCAACTGTTCCTCGTGATATTCCTTCCGTCGCTCGTCAGCAGAGAGCCTCTGTCTATTCTCGGCTGTGGGCAAGAATATGTTAAAGATTAAATCAAAAATCTGTTTGAAAGTTGCATATTCCTAGCAGGTCAGGCAGCATCTGTGGAGAGAGAATCAGAGTTGAGATACTCAGTCACCAAAAATATTAACATTTAACTAATTTGAGGAAGGACATTCTTGCTATTGAGGGAGTGCAGCGTAGGTTCACCAGGTTAATTCCCGGGATGGCGGGACTGTCATATGCTGAGAGAATGGAGCGGCTGGGCTTGTATACTCTGGAGTTTAGAAGGATGAGAGGGTATCTTATTGAAACATATAAGATTATTAAGGGTTTGGACACGTTAGAGGCAGGAAACATGTTCCCGATGTTGGGGGAGTCTAGAACCAGGGGCCACAGTTTACGAATAAGGGGTGAGCCATTTAGAACGGAGACGAGAAAACACTTTCTCTCACAGGGAGTTGTGAGTCTGTGGAATTCTCTGCCTCAGAGGGCGGTGGAGGCAGGTTCTCTGGATACTTTCAAGAGAGAGCTAGATAGGGCTCTTAAAGATAGCAGAGTCAGGGGATATGGGGAGAAGGCAGGAACGGGGTACTGATTGTGGATGATCACATTGAATGGTGGCACTGGCTCGAAGGGCCGAATGGCCTACTCCTGCACCTATTGTCTAACATTGAAGTTGTACCCTGGCCACTTCTCGCCTCTCCCATCGGGCAAAAGTGTGAAGATGCACACCTCCAGATTCAGGGACAGTTTCTTCCCGGCTGTTATCAGACAACTGAACCATCCTACCACAACCAGGCAGCAAAGAAACCTTTGTTTTGCCTGCTATTCAATCCGTTCAGATAATACTATACATAAATCCAATCAAATAGTGAAAGGCCTGGATAGAGTGGATGTGTAGAGGATGTTTCCACTAGTGGGAGAGTCCAGGACCAGAGGGCACAGCCTCAGAATTAAAGGACGTTCTTTTAGGACGGGGATGAGGAGGAATTTCTTTAGTCAGAGGGTGGTGAATCTGTTGGATTCATTGCCACAGACTGCTGTGGAGACCTTCCTTAAAGCGGAGATTGATAGGTTCTTGATTAGCAAGGGCGTCAAAGGTTATGAGGTGGAGAGGGGAAGACGAATCAGCCACGGTTGAATGGCGGAATGGGCTCAATGGCCTAACTGCTCCTATGATTTGTGAACTTACAATCAAATCAACCTCCAGTCCAACAGGTAGAGCAAAGGGGAAGATACAGAGTGCAGAATATAGTTCTCAGCATTGTAGCGCATCAGTTCCACAGACAAAGTCCAATGTCCGCAATGGGGTAGAGGTGAATCGTAAGTAATAGGAGCAGAATTCCATTCGGCCCATCGCCTACTCCGCCATTCAATCCTGGCTGATCTATCTTTCTCTCTCATTCACCAGCCTTCTCCCCATAACCCCTGACACCCGTACTAATCAAGACTCCATTTCTGCCCTAAAAATATCCATTGGCTTGGCCTCCACAGCCGTCTATGGCAATGAATTCCACTTTGTAGCATTGTAGCGCATCAGTTCCACAGACAAAGTCCAATGTCCGCAATGGGGTAGAGGTGAATCGGACAGTACCCTAGCTTATGGAGGGGCTCAGCTTCCAACAGCTGAAGAGAGTGGGGAGATTTACGCCTCTGATGCTGTGACTTCACTGAGGATATTGGTCTCCAAGTTAGGAAAGTAAGCAGCAGACTTGTGCAACTTGGCTGGGTCAGAACAGTTCCTGTTTATTTTCATTTTAAATTAACTAACAGAGCACTTAAAATAAAACGTGTAAAATCTTTGCTCCAAAACCACTATGTAATAGCAGCTCATTCAGCTTAAGACATTTGTGTCTGAGTTAAAACACCTCAATAAAAAAGGGCACAGAGTGCTGGAGTAACTCAGCGGGTGCAGCAGCATCTGTGGAGAACATGGATAGGTGGCGTTTCCCAGAGTGCTGGAGTAACTCAGCGGGTCAGGCAGCATCTGTGGAGAACATGGATAGGTGGCGTTTCACAGAGTGCTGGAGTAACTCAGCGGGTGCAGCAGCATCATTGGAGCTAAGGAAATAGGCAACGTTTCGGGTCGAAACCCTTCCGGGTTTCAGCCCGAAACGTTGCCTATTTCCAGAAGGGTTTCGGCTTGAAACGTTGCCTATTTCCTTCGCTCCATAGATGCTGCTGCACCATAACTCAGCGGGTCAGGCAGCATCTGTGGAGAACATGGATAGGTGACGTTTCACAGAGTGCTGGAGTAACTCAGCGGGTCAGGCAGCATCTGTGGAGAACATGGATAGGTGACGTTTCACAGAGTGCTGGAGTAACTCAGCGGGTCAGGCAGCATCTGTGGAGAACATGGATAGGTGACTTTTTGGGTTGGGACCATTCTTCAGAAAAAAAATGTTGTTTTAGTTTTACAGCGTGGAAACGGGCCCTTCGGCCCAGTTCCATGTTATCCCACTTTCTCATCCACTCCCTACACACTAGGGGGGCAATTTACAGAGGGGCCGATTAGCCGACAAACCCGCACGTCTTTGGGATGTGGGAGGAAACCGGAGCGCCCGGAGAAAACCCACACGTTCTCCACACACTCTCCCACTAATGGAAACATCCTCTCCACATCCACTCTATCCAGGCCTTTCACTCCTAACCCCATTCACTCCTAACCCGCCTTCTCCCCATAACTCCGACACCTCCCACACTATCTCCCATCCCCCCCCCCCTCCACTCACCGGCCAGCTCGGCTCTGGTCGAGCGCTTGCTCCGACGTTTCAGGAATGTGGACGCGACCTCCCCCGACACGAACAGCCGCCGCCGGGGCCCGAGGGAACCTTCCCCCGCTCCCGGGCCACTGACTCCGGCCGCCGGAGACCCCGGGTCCGGGCGCAGGACCGCCCCATCGCTGCGGCTCAACACTGGCAGAGGGGGAGAGAGGGGAGAGAGAGGGGAGGTGAGACTGAGAAGGGGCGAGGGATGGGGAGGAAGCGCCCGGGACCGACTACACACACCCCTGACCCCCGCCGCACCCCGCGGTGTAACAGACCTGGGGGGTAGACTGGGTGGGTGGGGGGGGGGGGGGGTGATCGCGTGGAGTTAAATCCCAGCGCTGCCCCCACAACACACGAGGAACTGCAGGTGCTGGGAACTGGAACACAACACACAAAGTGCTGGAGGAACTCCGTGGTGGAGGGGGATGGACAGACGTTGCGGGCTCTCTGTCTCTGTCTCTCCCTCTCTGTTTTTTCTCTGTCTCTCTCGTTAACATCGACCCCTCCACCACAGACGCTGCCCGACCCGCAGTTCCTCCAGCACTTTGTGTGTTGTTTCACAGTTCCCAGCACCTGCAGTTCCTCGTGTGAGCAGAGGGTCTCCGGGGGGAACGAGGCGAGGGGTGGGAGAAGGGTCAGCAGGGACACGATGGGCCGAAGGGATGAAGACAGTCTGTAGGGCGAGGGGGGATTCTTAGACCCATGGATGGGGCGGTGATGGCAGAGACCTACCGGCGAGCAGGAGGGCGGAGAGGGCTGAGCTGAGCAACAGGAGCCGGCGGCACCGCATCGTGGAGCCGGAGAGAGACTCTGATACAGACAGACAGGGGAGGGAGGGAGGGTCAGTCCCACAGGGGAGGGGGCAGTGGAGGTGGGTTCTTGAGAGGACCACCCCCCCCCCCCCCCCCCCTCTCCCCCCTCCCACAAGCTCCGTGTTGGGCAGGCAATGAAGCAAGCGAGCAGCGAGGTTGTGGAGTTGAGGATGTGACACTTCAGTCTTCATTCACGGATCTCTCGCTCTGTGAAGCGTTTGTCTGGAGACTCGGCAACTCCTTGCATCGGCTGCACAGTGCAGGAAGGAACTGCAGGTGCACAAAAATGCTGGAGAAACTCAGCGGGTGCAGCAGCATCTATGGAGCGAAGGAAATAGGCAACGTTTCGTCCCGAAACGTTGCCTATTTCCTTCGCTCCATAGATGCTGCTGCACCCGCTGAGTTTCTCCAGCATTTTTGTGTACCTTCGATTTTCCAGCATCTGCAGTTCCTTCTTAAACACACCCGAATATAAGACACAACGAGCTGGAGTAACTCGGCAGGTCAGGCAGCATATCTGCAGTTACTGGGAGAAAATGGGTCATTCTGCAGTTGTACAGAGCCCTAGTGAGACCACACCTGGAGTATTGTGTGCAGTTTTGGTCCCCTAATTTGAGGAAGGACATTCTTGCTATTTTGGGAGTGCAACGTAGGTTTACAAGGTTAATTCCCGGGATGGCGGGACTGTCATATACTGAGAGAATGGAGCGGCTGGGCTTGTACACTCTGGAGTTTAGAAGGATCTCATTGAAACATATAAGATTGTTTGGACACGCTAGAGGCAGCAAACATGCCCACACCGGCCAACATGTCCCAGCTACACTCGTCCCATTTTCCTGCGCTTTGTCCATATCCCTTCAAACCTAGTAGATGAAGGGGAAAGGATTTAATAGGAATCCGAGAAGTAACGTTTCCACACAGAGGGGGGTGGGTGTATGGAACGAGCTGCCAGGGGAGGTAGTTGAGGCTGGGACTATCGCAACGTTTAACAGTTAGACAGGTACATGGATAGGGCAGGTTTGGAGGGATATGGAACAAACGCAGGCAGGTGGGACTAGTGTAGATGGGGCATGTTGGCCAGTGTGGGCAAGTTGGGCCGAAGGGCCTGTTTCCGTGCTGTATCACTCTAACTCTATGACCTAGTTTTATATCTTACCCATAAATTTTGTTTAGTTTCGCACAATGATACAGCGCGGAAACAGGCCCTTCGGCCCATCGAGGCCGTGTCGACCAGCGATCCCCGCACACTAACGCTACTAATGCTACACTAGGGACAGTGTACAATTTTTACTGAAGCCAATGCAATCTACAAACCCGCACGTCTTTGGAATGTGGGCGGAAACCGGAGCACCCGGAGAAAACCCACGCAGGTCACGGGGAGAACGTGCAAACTCCGTACAGACAGCACCCGTAGTCAGGATTGAGCCCGGGTCTCTGGCGCCGTGAGGCAGCAACTCTACCCGCTGCGCCACCATGACGCCCATTATTATCTTGTTAAATGTTTAAATGTTTCCTTGCATGCACAGTTTGTTTGATGTTTGGAGCGGAATTAATGTGTAAAATAATATTGGTGCTGGTTCATAATTGGCACATGTAGAGAGAGAAACACTTTGCCTGCTATCCAGTCAAATCATTCCATTATGTAGAACAGCACAGGCTGAGCACAGGAACAGGCCATTCGGCCCACAATGTTGGTGCTGAACACAATGCCAAGATCAACTTTTATACTTCAGTCTGAAGAAGGGTTTCGGCCCGAAACGTCGCCTATTTCCTTCGCTCCATAGATGCTGCTGCACCCGCTGAGTTTCCCCAGCAATTTTGTGTACCTTCAACTTTTATACACCTGCACATGATCCATTCCCACAGGCCTATCTAAAAGCATCTTAAATAACGCTATCAACAAGACAGACACAAAAAGCTGGAGTAACTCAGCGGGACAGGCAGCATCTCTGGAGAGAAGGAATGGGTGACGTATCGGGTCGAGACGCTTCCAGAGATAAAACATACAGGGATCGCCCCTCCAGAGATTACACAGATGGAATGTAGTTGGAGACAGTAAGACTGGTGGGAGAATTGGGAAGGGGGAGGGGATGGAGAGAGAGGGAAAGCAAGGGTTACTTGAAGTTGGAGAAGTCAATGTTCACACCGCTGGGGTGTCAGCTGCCCAAGTGAAATATGAGGTGCTGCTCCTCCAATTTGCGCTGGGCCTCACTCTGACAATGGAGGAGGCCCAGGACAGAGAGGTCAGTGTGGGAATGGGAGGGGGAGATGAAGTGCTGAGCCACCGGGAGATCAAGTTGGTTTAGGTGGACTGAGCGGAGGTGTTCAGAAAATGATCGCCGAGCCTGCGCTGGGTCTCACCGATATACAGGAGTATAGTCCACACCTGGAACAGCGGATACAGTAGATGGGGTTGGAGGTGAGAGTGAACCTCTGCCATCACACACACCACACTCCCCACCATTGTAGATGTAGCCCAGTCCATCACACAGACCACACTCCCCACCATTGTAGATGTAGCCCAGTCCATCACACAGACCACACTCCCCACCATTGTAGATGTAGCCCAGTCCATCACACAGACCACACTCCCCACCATCGACTCCATCTACACTTCACGCTGCCTCGGGAAAGCAGCCGACATCATCAAAGACTTGTCCCTGTCCCATCCCCGGTCATTCCTTCCTCTCCCCGTTCCTGTCCGGCAGAAGGTACAGAAGCTTGAAAGCGCGCACCACCAGACTCAGGAACAGCTTCTTCCTCTCTGTTATCAGGCTTCTGAACGGCCCTTCCATAAGCTAGGGTACTGCCCGATTCACTTCTACCCCATTGTGGACATTGGACTTTGTGTGTGGAACTGATGCGCTACAATGCTGAGAACTATATTCTGCACTCAGTATCTTCCCCTTTGCTCTACCTGTTGTACTGGAGTTTGGTTTCATTGTATTTATGTAGAGTATTATCTGATCTGACGGGACAACTGCGGAACAGCTTTCCACTGTACCTCGCTACACGTGACAATAATATCCTTTAGAAACATAGAAATTAGGTGCAGGAGTAGGCCATTCGGCCCATCGAGCCTGCACCGCCATTCAATATGATCATGGCTGATCATCCAACTCAGTATCCTGTACCTGCCTTCTCTCCATACCCTCTGATCCCTTTAGCCACAAGGGCCACATCTAACTCCCTCTTATATATAGCCAATGAACTGGCCTCAACTACCTTCTGTGGCAGAGAGTTCCAGAGATTCACCACTCTCTGTGTGAAAAATGTTTTTCTCATCACGGTTTTAAAGGATTTCCCACTTATCCTTAAGCTGTGACCCCTTGTCCTGGACTTCCCCAACATCGGGAACAATTCTGCTTTCTGCTCCTACACAAACTCCACCAATTTAGTCTGGAATGTTAGAACATTCTGGAACAAGTGACGTCATTGTCACCTTGCTTCTAACTGCTATAATTTCAGAAAATGGTACATTCACTGTTGGAGCAACTCTGGACTTAGACATGGACTTAGAGGTCAGGAAACTCTGACCCACAGCATCCCCTGGTGGCCACTGGCAACACAGCTTTAGTTTAGAGATACAGCCAGTCCTGGGCAAGGACTCGAGCGCCTGAAGGGCCTGTTTCTGTGCTGTACCTCGGTACAGGTGACAATAAAGTATCGTTGATCATTAAAGCGATTGTGCAGAGTGCTGGAGTCTGGTTATTGGCTGCAACCTTCCCTCCCATTGATGAACTGTACACAGCAAGGGCCATAAAGCGAGCGGGCAAGATCATCTCTGACCCCTCTCACCCTGGCCACAAACTCTTTGAATCACTTCCCTCTGGAAGGCGACTCCGGATTGTCAAAGCTGCCACAGCCAGACATAAAAACAGCTTTTGTTCCCCACGAGTAGTAGCTCTACTCAATAACCAAAAATTCCTTGTATGTGAATACTTGACCAAGAAGTTTATTCATTCATTCATCCCAACAGCAACAATAAATTAGTACAGGGCAGAAAACCCACAACATTGTTTAATTAAGGTCTAACATTACAGAAACACAGGTTTGATTAAAACTGGCGAAAGTGTGAATTTGTTGAATTGAGGAAACTTTAAAAGAATTAAACCAGATCAGCGTATAATAAAACTCTGAGCATCTGCCAATGGGTTATGACCACGGATCGGGCAACAAGGAATGGCAGATGCTGGTTTACAAAATAAAAGATACAGAGTGCTGGAGTAACTCAGCGGGTCAGGCAGCATCTGTGGAGAACATGGATAGGCGACGTTTCGGGTCGAGACCCTTCTTCAGATTATAGGACTAGAACTGTCTCAGTAAATGATTCACCAGGACCATAGTTCTCACATTGCCTTTAAATCCACTGACTGGAACGTACTATAACAATGACCTCTGGACAGGTACATGGATAGGACAGGTTTAGAGAGATATGGACCAAACGCAGGCAGGTGGGACTAGTGGAGGTGGGGCATCTCTAGTTTAGTTTAGTTTACAGATACAGCATGGTAACAGGCCCTTCGGCCCACCGAGTCCACGCTGACCTGCGATCGCCCGCTCACACCAGTTCTATGCTATCCCACTTTCTCATCCACTCCCTACAGAGGGGCCGATTAACCTACAAACCCACACTTCTTTGGGATGCGGGAGGAAACCGGAGCAAACCCACGCAGGTCACGGGGAGAACGTGCAAGTTCCATCCACTCACACTCACACACAGCTCCTGTAGTCAGGATGGAACCCGAGTCTCTGGCGCTGTGAGTCACGGCTCTACTCACTGTGCCACCGTGCAGGACCTATGGACAGGTACATGGATCAGATGGGTTTAGAGGGATATGGGTCAAACATGGGAAAATTGGACTAGCTTATCTTGGTCGGCGTGGGCGAGTTGGGATGATGGGCCGGTTTCTGCGCTGCTTCTCCTTCTGTCGTATGTCTTTTAGACCTGCAGCTCCGTTGACCCGAGCCAGGCCAACGTGTCATCGTCCAGGTTGTCCAGGCCGCGCTGCACGACTCTAAGACCTCACTCGAAAATGTAATATAATACTGCGCAAATCTCAAAGGAAGCAAATGAAAATTGTCCTGGGCCATTAATATGCATCGCATCCAATATCTCAGTCCCAAACATACTGGATTATCAGGGTGTTACTGTATGCCTAGTTTTTTTTAAACTGTAAACATTGATGTAAACTCTTAAAAGACAATTCTTAAACATGTGAGTCTGAAGAAGGGTTTCGCCCGTTCCTTCTCCACAGACACTGCCTGAACCGCTGAGTTACTCCAGCATTTTGTTTCTACCTTCTACCTAAAGTACATTGAATGTAGATTATTATTTGCAAAGAAAAGTACTGAGTTAGTCACTGGAAAGAGTGTAAAATACATGCACTGCCAGTGTACAGTTTCCATCCCCAGAACAAGGTCACAGGTTGGTTCTCTCTCCTTGTACAAGACGACCCTTGAAACGCCAGATATCCTGCAAAGGAAAGAGGAATCCACAAGTTCAGCAGTGTCTTAGAGTCATAGAGTGATACAGTGTGGAAAACAGGCCCTTCGGCCCAACTTGCCCACACCGACCAACATGTCCCATCTACACTAGTCCCACCTGCCTGCACTTGGTCCTATCCATGTACCTGTCTAACTGTTTCATAAACGTTGGGATAGTCCCAGCCTCAACTACCTCCTCCGGCAGCTCGTTCCATGGAAAAGTTACCCCTCAGATTCCAATTAAACCTTTTCCCCTTCACCTTGAACCTATGTCCTCTGGTCCTCGATTCCCCTACTCTGGGCAAGAGACTCTGTGCGTCTACACGATCTATTCCTCTCATGATTTTGAACATCTCAATAAGATCACCCCTCATCCTCCTGCGCTCCATGGAATAGAGACCCAGCCTACTCAACCTCTCCCTGTAGCTCACACCCTCTAGTCCTGGCAACATCCTGGTAAACCTATGTCCTCTGGTCCACGATTCCCCTACTCTGGGCAAGAGACTGGGCATCTTCTGCTCCACCTGCAGTGTGTTTAGTTTAGTTTAGAGTTACAGCGCATAAACAGGCCCTTCGGCCCATCGAGTCTGTGCCGACCAGCGATCCCCGCACACGAACACTATCCTACACACACCAGGGACAATTAACAATTTTGCCCAAGCCAATTAACATACAAACCCGAATTGCTGGTTTGCACCCGGAGAAAAACCTACGCAGGTCATGGGGAGAACGTGCAAACTCCACAAGATGGCACCTGAGGTCAGGATTGAACCCGGGTCTCTGGCGCTGTGAGGCAGCAACTCTGTATAGACCTCTCACGACTATACAGACCGTATGGGCGTGAGAAGTCTCCAAACAGTCGTAGCGTATTTCTGGTCGCCGCTGAACTTTTACAGTTTTGACACTAGTTTCAGAACCTTGATGTCATTTTTCACAACTCTAGATACAAAACTCACAACCAATGATCAAAATGCACTTTTTTCAAAACTCTAACACTTTTTCCAATTTCTTGGATACAATTCACATAAACCAAAGATCATTTGTCCATTGAACTATAATCACCTGTTCAAAATGACACAACTTAACATCAAAGTATAACCATTTCAAAATGCAATTCACACATTACATTTGAGATGACTGTCTATTCATTTCATTACAATAATCTAACTATCAATTGATACAACTGCTCAAAATGACAAGTAACTGTTGCATTACTCTTAAAGCATAGTCTTATGGAAACTGAGGATGAGCATGTTCAGATCATGAAAGTTTCAGGATGACGACAATGATTGACACCACCTGTGACACCAATTCGTTACTGATGATTGATCTGACCTTGTGGTATGGGTGTAAGTGGCATCCACAACAACATCTGTAGTTATACAACATGGAGCAGGCAGGTGGGCACCATAGAGGTCAAGTAGGAGAAGGAAGAGGAGGAAGAGGAGGAAGACGTGGTCAAAGGAATGGCAGGGGACAAGCACCCCGTTTGAGAGGTGGCCATGGGCCCCGTTTGAGAGGTGGCCATGGGCCCCGTTTGAGAGGTGTGGGGGAACGGGGTCGAGGACAAAGACCAAGACAGCAACGGCAAAGAGTCTCCAATGAGATTAGAGCAATGGTTGTAGATCATGTCATCAATCATGGCATGACAATGATTGAGGCAACGAGAATGATACAACCAAACCTTAGAAGATCAACCGTGGCCTCAATCATTAGAACTTTCCGCAATGAGAACCGGTAAGTCTTCAGCATGCACTACAGTAAACATTACAGTACTGTAGGCTACTCTTACTGTAATTGTCAAATGATTGTACACTGCATGCCAATGTGCAGCACAGAGTAGGTAATGTGACTATGAAAATGTGTTAACCATATAACAATTACAGCACGGAAACAGGCCATCTCGACCCTTCTAGTCCGTGCCGAACACATAATCTCCCCTAGTCCCATATACCTGCGCTCAGACCAATATAACCTGCTCAGACCAATATAACCAATGTTCTACAGTATGATGACATGTTCTTCCTGTCATATTCCCTACAGAATTGAGACTAGACCCAATAGTGGAGGCAGAGGCAGACTCCTCACTGAGGAACAGGAACGGGCTGTGGTCAACATGGTCCGGGCCAGAAATGACATTCGGCTTAGAGAAATCAGACAGAACATCCTGGACGATGAAGATCTCTTCAGGAATGTGGAAGCCATAAGTTTGCCGACCATTGCACGTGTTCTGAAAAGGCACCAGGTGTCCCTCAAACAGTTGTACCGTGTGCCTTTTGAAAGAAATGCAGACAGAGTGAAGCAACTGAGGATTGAGTATGTTCAGGTATGTTCTGTTTCATGATGCCTGTTTGTGAAAAATTCCCCATCATTGTACTGTAATCAATACTGTACAGTAATTCTCTTTCCAACATGTCTTTTTGTACATAGTGGAATGTACCTGGATGCGGATGACAATCATCACAAATTTGTTTTTGTGGATGAGGCAGGCTTCAACCTGGCCAAGACAAGGAGGAGAGGGCGAAATTTAATTGGCCAGCGGGCAACCATACAAGTACCTGCACGACGTGGGGCCAACATCAGTATGTGTGCGGCGATATCAGAAGATGGTGTGGTAGGGCGTAGATCTCTGATTGGCGCATACAATGCAGAGCTCCTTGTTGCATTTCTTGATGAGCTACCTCTAGTCTGTAGAGCTGTTGGTGTAATTTATGTCATTGTGTGGGACAACGTCAGGTTCCACCACGCTCATCTGGTGCCGGCATAGTTTCAGGCCCATCCACAGTTCCTCACTGTATACTTGCCCCCATACTCTCCTTTCCTTAACCCCATTGAGGAATTTTTCTCCACATGGAGGTGGAAAGTGTATGATCGGCATCCGCATCAACAAGTGACCCTTCTTCAGGCCATGGACAATGCCTGCGATGACGTTACAGCAGACCAGTGTCAGGCCTGGATTCGCCATGCGCGAAGGTACTTTCCAAGATGTTTGGCAAACGAAAACATCTATGCGGATGTGGATGAGAACCTGTGGCCCAATCCACAAGACAGGGTTGATGGGGATGACGAGTGATTGTTGATCCTTTGTTTAGCTTTTTTTTCTTACTGTACAGTAGCCAGGTGAGGAACACGGCAGTTTGTTTTGCAGGACTTTTGTTTTGTTTTGTTACAGTAATTGTTGCTTTCATTCAACCTATGTTGTCATTTAGTTTGTATTCATCAATAAATTTCAGCTTTGTTCAATGATTCCACTGTGTCTGTGGTATTCTCTCTACTAATCCTTTTACAGTGACATTATGTGTAGCACAGGATGAAACATGTATCACATATTTTGTACTACAATATTTAATGGTTGTACGAACAACTAAACAGTGAAACTATGTGTATGTTGTGTGTGGGTGAGCTAAAGAAATGTCCCTATGGTATTTCATGATAAATGAGTTGTTTGAACCAATGATTCTGTGAGTGCAAGCTTTCTTTAAAGATATGAATACACAATGCAATGTTTTGAACGTTGGACAGCCTGTGATACAAGTGGTGACCGTTTTGAGTTTTGTATCTAGAGTTGTGAAAAATGACATCAAGGTTCTGAAACTAGTGTCAAAGCGATTGACAAAAACTGTAACATGTTGAAAATTTCGGCGACTTATCACGGATGCCGGCAGTCACCTGTAAAGGTTGCGTAAGTGGGACAGGCCCTTAACTCAGCATTTTGTGTCTACCCTCCCTTAAATATTGGTGGCCCCATCTTTGTCCCCCAAGATACAAGGTGTCAAGGACTTACTGCCAAAGGCGTGTCTTTGCTAATGCCATATTTCCTGCGCCCTATTTCGAGAACCTCTTCTTCGATGTTCTCCTGGCTGGTGTTCTTAACGTCGATGTAGCTGCAGTCCGCACTGGCGTAGTGGCAGGATATCGCCTGTGGTACACACACACAGTTATACACACATGTATACACACACACACACACACACACACACACACAAACACAGTTATACACACACACACGTACACACACATGTATACACACACACACACACACACAGACACACACACACACAAACACAGTTATACACACACACACGTACACACACATGTATACACACACACACACACACAGACACAAACAGTTATACACACACACAAACACAGTTATACACACACACACACACACGTACACACACACACGTACACACACACGTACACACACACACACACAGTTATACACACACACACATGTACACACACACACACGTACACACACACGTACACACACACACACACACACACACACACAATGAGTACAGCAAGTATGTAGTAGCGGAAACATTATTCAATGCAACATCAACAATTCTGGGACTCACTTACAATATTCGTTGGACTAACAATTATTTGCGATTCACCTTCATGAAGCAAAACACAACTTTGGATTTAAATCCAACTATGGGTTGGGTGAGGTGGGCGGGGGGGGGAGAGGCAGGTTTATCTCCACTTATTTCTTTTTTTTCCCTCTCCTCTCTTACATCTTTATTCACTACTTTGGCCACACTACTCTGGTAGTCGAGGGGTCCTATCTTTTCACCTTTCACTTTTTCTCTTTCCCTTTCCTTTTCCCTTATTTCCAAATTAAAAGGTTAAAATTGAAGCTGTACAATAATTGTGGAATTTTACATGCCGAATGTTTTATTGCTTCTATTAAAATTACAATTGCTTCTAATAAAAAAAAAATTTAAATTAAGAAATGAAGCAAAACAGTTGAGTTTAGTTTAGAGATACAGCATGGGAACAGGCCCTTCGGCCCACCGTGTCCGCGCTGACCAGCGATCCCCGCGCGCTAACACTACCCTACACACACGAGGGACAATTTACAATTTTACCGAAGCCAATTAACCTACAAACATGAATTGCTGGTTTGCACCCGGAGAAATATCCACGCAGGTCACGGGGAGAACGAACGTCCACACTGACCATCGATCACCCGCTCACACACACGAGTTCAATGTTATTCCACTTCGCCACCCCTTCCTTTCCCTCCACCCCTCCCTCCCTCACATAATCTCTCAACAAAAACCCCTCCCTACCCTGAACCCTAACTACACCTAGCACCCGACACACTCACATCCCCCCCCAACCCTCTCCCCCTCGACCCCACCCCCCCCACCCCACCACAGCGCCACCCCCTCTCTCCTCCTCTCCCCCATCCACTCCTCCTCCCTCTCCCCCCTCTCCTCTCCACCCCTTCCCCATTCCCCTCAAGTTCCACTCTCCACCCTCCCCCTGCCCATCCCCTCCCCTCCACTCTCCACCCCTCCCCTCCACTCTGCCCCCCCCCCACCTCACCTTCCGGAAGCCGCTGGTCACGTTGGTCCCTGAGCCGTGGATGAGGATGGGGTGGAAGAAGACAGTGTCGCCCTTGTCCATCTCCAGGTGGAGCCGGCGGTGACTGGGGTCGTAACCGTGGATACCGTGGTACATCTTATTGACGCCGCCCTGGGGAGAGAAACATAGAAACATAGACAATAGGTGCAGGAGTAGAGGCCATTCGGCCCATCGAGCCTGCACCGCCATTCAATATGATCATGGCTGATCATCCAACTCAGTATCCTGTACCTGCCTTCTCTCCATACCCCCTGATCCCTTTAGCCACAAGGGCCACATCTAACTCCCTCTTAAATATAGCCAATGAACTGTGGCCTCAACCACCTTCTGTGGCAGAGAATTCCACAGATTCACCACTCTCTGTGTAAAAAATGTTTTTCTCACCTCAGTGCTAAAAGATTTCCCCCTTATCCTTAAACTGTGACCCCTTGTCCTGGACTTCCCCAACATCGGGAACAATCTTCCTGCATCTAGCCTGTCCAACCCCTTAAGAATTTTGTAAGTTTCTATAAGATCCGCCCTCAATCTTTAAATTCTAGTGAGTACAAGCCGAGTCTATCCAGTCTTTCTTCATATGAAAGTCCTGACATCCCAGGAATCAGTCTGGTGAACCTTCTCTGTACTCCCTCTATGGCAAGATTGGCAAGAGAGCGCACGTCACACAAGGCAACTCCTGACGGGAGGTCTCGGCAAAGCAAGACCACCCTCTGCCTGTGGTGCCCTCACCGCGGCCACCTGGAGGCTCATGTTTGCCCGTCATTACCTTCATCAGATAGACACAAGATGCTGGAGTAACTCAGCGGGACGGGCAGCATCTCTGAAGAGAAGGAATGGGTGACGTTTCGGGTCGAGACCCTTCTTCGTCTTCATAAGATCAGTTTAGCTTATTGTCAAGTGTACCGAGGTACAGTGAAAAGCTTTTGTTGCGTGCTAACCAGTCAGCGGAAAGACAATACATGATAACAATCGAGCCGTCCACAGTGTAGATACAGGATAAAGGATGTAAGAGTGTGGAGTGATTATAATATGAGTTTGTAGATCTGATTCTGTGGCCAGCACGCAAATAGTCACTGGGGTTGGGCACTATCTTGTTTGTAGGTGATAGGAGCAGAATTAGGCCATTCAGCCCATCAAGTCAACTCCACCATTCAATCATGGCTGATCTATCTCTCCCTCTCAACCCCATTCTCCTGCCTTCTCCCCATAACCCCTGACACCCGCACTAATCAGAATCTATCTATCTCTGCCTTAAAAACATCCATTGACTTGGCCTCCACAGCCGTCTGTGGCAATGAGTTCCACAGATTCACCACAGATATGCCATCCCTTAAATCAGAATAGTGTATTCGACACTTAGGAAGGAGACAATAGTCCCTGTAGTGAATCTGTGGAATCCATTGCTACAGAAGGTACATCCTTTAATTCTGAGGCTGTGATCTCTGGTCCTAGACTCTCCCACTTGTGGAGATGCCCTCTCCCACGGATCCACTCTATGACAGGGGCGCTGGACTCACGGGCCAGTCGGGGTAGACGTGTGGCCTCAGGCTGCCCACGTGTGTCCCCGGCAGCACCACCAGGCACCCGTTGTCGCGGTGAACCCTCTCCATGGCCGTCCACGCGCACACGATCTGCTCCGCCGGCCGGAACGGGAAATAATGCAGGTCCTGATGCAATGGATGGCGTGATGTCTTCATGCCTGAGAGCGTGCGCACACAGAAATAACACGTTACAGAACACGCTCGTTGTCACTGATTCTGTTATAAAATCTCGTTATAACAAATTTTGGTTATTGTGGCCATTGAAATTGGCAATGCATTGACAGTGATGAGGCATAGTGACAAGCCATTGAAATTGACCAGCGATCGCTCAGATCGACACTGATTAAACACTGTAACAAACAACCTTTAGTATTTTTAGTTTGCAGTAACAAGTCCCGCTTTAACTTATTTTAGCTTGTAGTTCCGATCCACCCGCTGCCCGGTAGTTTTAGAATCCTCTGCCCAGCGGATAAGCCTGCGTTTGTTTGTTCGTTCGTTCTGGTTAAAGCGTTGTACACACGGCAGCCAATGGCCACTTGTCCTTTTTCCACTTTTAATTTAATTTTAATTTCAAGTTTTCTTGAACCTTGTTGTGTGTTAGCTGTTATTAAGAACTATCTATACATTAATAAAACTCTCATCTTGTTTGTTTGTTTGTTTGTTTGTGTGTCCCCGAAACCCCGCCAAAACGGTACACGATAGCTCCACAATTTTAGGCCCACCTTACTCACCATTGTCCTGCGATGTAAACTAGCAGGTTTTGTTCAGATTGATGTTATATTTTAAAAGTTATTCACATTTTAAAAAACACCGCAGTCGCGCTCCCACCTGCCTGCCGCGCCTGCGCAGTTGGGAGCGGGTTGCCGAGACACGCGTCACAACGGGGATCTCTGGCCTCACAACGCGAACCTGTTAGCCGCGCCTGCGCTGTTGGGGGCAATGGGTGAGTGGTGGAATATTACGTTGGGGGGAACGGGGCCCGATGGGTCCACGCTTGGTCTAGTACACGATTAAACCCTTCCTTGTCTTACCAGAGTCGGGAGGCTTGTTGATGAGCATAGTGTGCATCGCCATTATATCAGGGCCGGTAAAACACTCCACGTACTTCAAGATCTAAAAGCACAAACCATGTTAAGAAAGCACTTTACTCTAAAGGCTGATTACACAGATATAAATTCTACTTCTGAACTGGTGGCAAGGAGAGAACACAGGTTAGGTTAAAGAATTAAGTTAAAGAGACTGTTTCTTCCCGGCTGTTATCAGGTAACTGAACCATCCTACACAACCAGAGAGCGGTCCTGAACTACTATCTACCTCATTGGTGACCCTCGGACTATCCTTGATCGGACTTTACCTTGCATTAAACGTTATTCCCTTTATCAAGTATCTGTACACTGTGGACGGCTCGATTGTAATCATGTGTTGTCTTTCCGCTGACTGGTTAGCACGCAACAAAAGCTTTTCACTGTACCTCGGTACACGTGACAATAAACTCAACTGAACTAATCTGAAGATAAGCATTGCAAATGTTTAGTTTAATTTAGAGATACAAAGTGGCAACAGGCCCTTCAGCCCACACCGACCAACAATCACCGTGTATACTAGTTCCATCCTGCACACTAGAACTACAGCGCCAGAGACCCGGGTTCGATCCTGACTACGGGTACCGTCTGTACGGATTTTGTATGTTTTCTCCGTGACCTGCGGGGGTTTCCTCCGGGTGCTCCGGTTTCCGCCCACAATCCAAACACATGCAGGTTAATTGGCTTCGGTAAAAATTGCGAATTGTCCCTCGTGTGTGTGGGACAGTGCTTGTGTACGGGGTGGTCGTTGGTCGGCGCGGACTCGGTGGGCCGAAGGGCCTCCTTCCGTGCTGTATCTCTAAAGGCTAAATTTCATAGTTACAATAGAAACATAGAAAATAGGTGTGGGCGGAGGCCATTCGGCCCTTCGAGCCAGCACCGCCATTCATTGTGATCATGGCTGATCGTCTCCAATCAATAACCCATGCCTGCCTTCTCCCCGTATCCCTTGACTCCACTAGCCCCTAGAGCTCTATCTAACTCTCTCTTAAATCCATCCAGTGATTTGGCCTCCACTGCCCTCTGTGGCAGGGAATTCCACAAATTCACAACTCTGGGTGAAAACGTTTTTTCTCACCTCAGTCTTAAATGGCCTCCCCTTTATTCTAAGACTGTGGCCCCTGGTTCATTATCCAGTGTAGATTACAAGTAAACGCTCTTGGATTAAATAAACTGTGCATTTGGCATTTCAAGATTAAGATCCCTGTACTTACTACAACTGGCGACTCTGTCTACTGTCTGGAGGTACTACTGTTCTACACTTGTACTGTATCTGAGATGCTTATCTAAGATGTATTACAGTGTTTACGCAAGTGATAATTGCAGCACTTTGATGACCTCGAAAAGATCATCCACACATTCATCTCCGCCCGCCTAGATTACTGCAACTCCCTCTACACTGGCATCAGCCAATCTTCCCTGTCCCGCCTGCAACTGGTCCAAAACGCCAATTGCAGCGAGACTCCTGACGGGCACCCGAAAAAGGGACCACATCACCCCGATCCTGGCCTCTCTCCACTGGCTCCCTGTGCGGTTCCGTATACATTTCAAGACCCTCCTCTATGTCTACAAAGCCCTCAATGGGCTTGCCCCCTCCTACATTAAAAGTCTTCTCACCCACCACTCCACCTCCAGGCCCCTCAGATCGGCCGACTTGGGGCTGCTGAATATCCCGCGGTCTCGGCATAAGCTCAGGGGCAACCTTTGTGGTTGCAGCTCCTAGACTGTGGAACAGCATCCCCCTCCCCATCAGAACTGCCCCCTCCATCGACTCCTTTAAGTCAAGACTAAAAACCTATCTATACTCCCAAGCCTTTCCTGACGTCCACTGAGCGAAGGCTATATGTATATATGTATGTAGTTTGTTTGTGTATACTATTCTTATAACAAATGTAAAGCAGTTTGGCCAGCGAGAGTCCATGTAATAAATAAAGTACCGTACTGTACTGTACGTACCATTTAAACCTGGACCCTCACCTCTGGTAGGCAACAATACTCAAAAAGTATCTCATTGCTTTGGAAATCTTGGATCTTGGACACAGCCTGTTGACCGGGAACATACTCCGTCTTTGCGATGCCCACATCCCTCATCACCGTTAATCCTGGGACCAGAACTTCCTTACGACAGATCCTTCCAAACTCCTCTCTGTGAACCGAGACAAACAATATTCATTCCAGTCATCAAAGTTGACACTTATGCCCCTGTCCCACTTAGGAAACCTGAACGGAAACCTCTGGAGACTTTGCGCCCCACCCAAGGTTTCCGTGAGGTTCCCGGAGGTTTTTGTCAGACTCCCTACCTGCTTCCGCTACCTGCAACCTCCGGCAACCACCTGCAACCTCCGGGAACCGCACGGAAACCTTGGGTGGGGCGCAAAGTCTCCAGAGGTTTCCGTTCAGGTTTCCTAAGTGGGACAGGGGCATTACACACACTAGTTCAGTTTAGATACAGCATGGAAACAGGCCCTTCGGCCCACCGAGTCCACGCTGACCAATGATCCCCGCACACTAGCACTATCTGACACACACTAGGGACAACTTAAAGATCCAATGACAATGACAGCCTACAAACCTGTACGTCTTTGGAGTGTGGGAGGAAACCGGAGAAAATCCATGCAACTTACTTTTTTTTTTAAAACACGCAACTTACACTTGGGTAGTTTACGCCCCAGAGGTTTGAACGTTGACTTCTCTAACTTCAGTCAGCCCTTGCTCGCTCTCTCTCTCTCTCTCTCTCTCTCTCTCTCTCTCTCTCTCTCTCTCCTTCCCCATCCCAGTCCTCCCACTGTCTCCGCCCAATTACTTTCTTTGTCCTATCCCCTCCCCTGACATCAGTCTGAAGAATGGTCTCGACCCGAAACGTCGCCAATTCCATCTCTCCATAGATGCTGCCTGTCCCGCTGAGTTACTCCAGCATTTTGTGTCCAACGTACCTGAAAATCTCCAGATGTTCATCAGAAACCAACTTCTTAACGTGAAGGAATCCGTTTTCCTCATAGAACTGCCTCTGGTCCGGGGTCAGGCAACTATTGTCCACAGTGTAGCTGGAAATAGAGAGAGTTGCAATACATAAAATGAGTAGACAATAGACAATAGATGCAGGACTAGGCCATTCGGCCCTTCGAGCCAGCACCGCCATTCAATGTGATCATGGCTGATCATCCACAATCAGTACCCCGTTCCTGCCTTCTCCCCATATCCCCTGACTCCGCTATTTTTATATTGGACTCCCCCAACATCGGGAACATGTTTCCTGCCTCTAGCGTGTCCAAGCCCTTAACAGTCTTTGTAAGATTCCTTGAACAATTTTCTACACAAAAGAAATTGCCTGTTTTATTCTGCTTCATGTGGTGTTAGAGTTGTCTCAACCCGAAGAGAGACAGCGCAGAAACAGGCCCTTCGGCCCACCGAGTCTGCACCAGCCAGAGATCACCCCGTACACCAGCACTATCCTACACACACTAGGGACAAATTAAATTATTGATGGAAGCCAATTAACCTACAAACCTGCACGTCTTTGGAGTGTGGGAGGAAACCGGAGCACCCAGAGGAAACCCACGCAGGTCACAGGGAGAACGTACAAACTCCGTACAGACAGCACCCGTAGTCAGGATGGAACCCGGGTCTCTGGCGCTGTGAGGCAGCAGCTCTACCCGCTGTGTCACCATGCCGACCCTTCTTCAGACCAGTCGACCAATTGCTCCCCATTACTTACCGGAAAGTTCCTGGAGAGAAAGTTGAAGTTCCTTCCGCAGAGGTAGGAGAGAGTTTCTGATGTTTGGATAAAGGAAAAAATCATTGTCCCCGTGGTGAAATGTTGTTTGTTGTTCAATATATGTTTTTTGACAGAAAAAAACGGGCCCCACTTGTTCCAGTACATACACACACACACACGCATGTGTACTCACATATATACACACACACACGTGTGCTCACACATATACACACATACACGTGTACTCACCCATATACACACACACGTGTACTCACACATATACACACGTGTACTCACTCATATACATACACACACGTGTATACACACGCATATACACACACGTATACTCGCACATATACATACACATACGTGTACTCACCCATAAACATACACACACGTGTACTCACCCATATACATACACACACACATGCACTCACACATATACATACACACACCTGTACTCACCCATATACATACACACACGTGTACTCACCCATATACATACACACACGTGTACTCACCCATATACATACACACACGTGTACTCACCCATATACATACACACACGTGTACTCACCCATATACATACACACACGTGTACTCACCCATATACATACACACACGTGTACTCACCCATATACATACACACACGTGTACTCACCCATATACATACACACACACACATGCACTCACATATACATACACACAACTGTACTCACCCATATACATACACACACGTGTACTCACCCATATACATACACACACACATGCACTCACACATATACATACACACACCTGTACTCACCCATATACATACACACACGTGTACTCACCCATATACATACACACACATGCACTCACACATATACATACACACACACACATGTACTCACACATATACATACACACACGTGTACTCACCCATACATACACACACGTGTACTCACCCATATACATACACACACACATGCACTCACACATACACGCAAAAGAACAAAACGCTAAGAGCAAATGTTGATGGAAATCGTGAACCAAACGGCCTGTTGCAGTTGCTGTTGCTGTTCTATGTTATGACAAGTCTTAATCGTTTTTTATTACTCATAATAAAAATCTCTATTTAGTGAAGGCGGTTCCTTCCTGTTTTGTTCTAATCCAGGCCACATTTCGCTAGATGCCAGTCCTTCAGTAATACAATCCCACTACATCGAGTTCCGGTTGTTGGGGTCAGAGTCCAACTCTTCACCAATGAGACATGGCAATAGCCGTTGTGTCATACAGTCTAATACTAGAGAGCCCAGGCTTATGGTGAGAGAGGAGAGGTTTAATAGGGACCTTAGGGGCAGCTGTTCCACTCAGTGGGTAGGCAGTCTGTATCTGCAACGAGCTGCCAGAGGAAGCTGCAGAAGCAGATAGAATTACAACTTTTAAAATACATCACAAAACCATGAGAGGAATAGATCGGGTAGACACACAGAGTCTCTTGCCCAGAGTAGGGGAATCGAGGACCAGAGGTTTAAGGTAAAGGGGTAAAAATTTAATAGGAACCCGAGGTGCAACTTTTTCCCACTTGGGTGTATGGAACGAGCTGCCGGAGGAGGTAGTTGAGGCTGGGACTATCGCAACGTATAAGAAATATTTAGGCAGGTACATGGATTCAAGAGAGTTTATTGTCATGTGTCCCTGTATAGGACAATAAAATTCTTGCTTTGCTTCAGCACAACAGAATATAGTCGGCATGAACACAGAACAGATCAGTGTGTCCATATACCATTGTATAAATATATACACACATGAATAAATAAACTGATAAAGTGCAAATAAACAGATAATGGGCTATTAATGTTCAGTTTTGTCTGAGCCAGGTTTAATAGCCTGATGGCTGTGGGGAAGTAGCTATTCCTGAACCTGGTTGTTGCAGTCTTCAGGCTCCTGTAACTTCTACCTGAAGGTAGCGAGGAGATGAGTGTGTGGCCAGGATGGTGTGGGTCCTTGATGATACTACCAGCCTTTTTGAGGCAGCGACTGCGATAGATCCCCTTGATGGAAGGAAGGTCAGAGCCGATGATGGACTGGGCAGTGTTTACTACTTTTTGTAGTCTTTTCCTCTCCAGGGCGCTCAGGTTGCCGAACCAAGCCACGATGCAACCGGTCAGCATGCTCTCGACTGTGCACCTGTAGAAGTTAGAGTGAGTCCTCCTTGACAAACCGACTCTCCGTAATCTTCTCAGGAAGTAGAGGCACTGATGAGCTTTTTTAATGTGCATCAGTGTTCTCGGATCTTCAGAGATGTGCACGCCCAGGAATTTGAAGCTCTTGACCCTTTCAACCATCGACCCGTTGATATAAACGGTACTGTGGGTCCCCCTCCTACTCCTTCCAAAGTCCACAATCAGTTCCTTGGTTTTGCTGGTGTTGAGGGCCAGGTTATTGCGCTGGCACCATGTGGACAGTTGCTTGATCTCTCTTCTATACTCTGACTCATCCCCATCAGTGATACGTCCCACAACAGTGGTGTTGTCAGCGAACTTGATGATGGAGTTCGCACTGTGACCGGCTACGCAGTCGTGAGTATAGAGTGAGTACAGCAGGGGGCTGAGCACGCAGCCTTGAGGTGCTCCCGTGCTGATTGTTATCAAGGCCGACACATTTCCACCAATACGAACTGTCTGTGGTCTGTGAATGAGGAAGTCGAGGATCCAATTGCAGAGGGATGCGCAGAGACCCAGTTCTGCAAGTTTGGTAACCAGTTTGGAGGGGATGATGGTGTTAAATGCCGAGCTGTAATCAATGAATAACAGCCTGACATATGAGTTTTTTTGTTGTCCAAGTGGTCCAGAGCGGAGTGGAGGGCCAGCGAGATCGCATCCACCATTGATCTGTTGTGGTGGTACGCGAACTGCAGTGGGTCCAGGTTTTTGTCGATGTAGGAGTTGATTTGCGCCATGATCAACCTCTCAAAGCAGGTTTAGAGGGATATGGACCAAACACGGGTAGGTAGGGCTAGTGTAGATGGGGCATGTTGGTTGGCGTGGGCAAGTTGGGCTGAAGAGCCTATTTCCACGCTGTATTTAGACAGACATATAGATGGGAAGGGTTTAGTGGGCTGTGGACTAAATGCAGGCAAATGGGACTAGCCCAAGATGCAAAACTGGGTCAACAATAAATATCTCTTGAATCTGAACTTCAACAGTAGGGTGGAGGAACAGGTCCATCAACCCACAATATTTGTGTCAACATGTTGCCTAGATCAACTAATCTCCTCAGACTGCATGTCATCTGACTGCATTTGCTCTGATATTTTATTTAATTCACATGTTTAATTGATAATGTTTTATTATTAATGGTTAATGTTTTATTTGTCATTCCCACCTGTCACTGTATGTCATGTTGTCACTTGCGGGCGGAGCACCAAGGCAAATTCCTTGTATGTGAATACTTGGCCAATAAACATATTCATTTCAGGTCCCTGCATATCCCTGTGCCTGTGTAAAATTCTCTTAAACGCCACTATCGTACCTGCCTTCCCCCCCCCCCCCCCCTCCAGCAGCAAGTTCCAGTTAAACCCCTGTCCCACGGTACGAGTTCATTCCAAGAGTTCTCCCGAGTTTGCCCCGATTCGAACTCGGAGATTTACGGTAATGGCCACTCGTCGGTACTGGGGCAACGTGTTGAAAAAGCTTCACGAGTCTTCCCGTGCTTACCTGCCGTTAGCGAGTCTTCCCGAGTACCTGCCGTTAGCGTTACGAGCCGCTAAGAGTTCCCGAGTACCTGCCGTTAGCGTTACGTCCCCGAGCTCCGACGTACCCGCTACGTTCATTCTAGGTGCTTACCACGAGTTTTTTTTCCTTATTTTTAACTCGGGACGAGAGCTCTTGGAATGAACTCGTACAGTGGGACAGGGCTATTAGTTAGCACTCTAATCGTTTACATTTCCACCGTGGGGGATTAAGGTTCAGTCTATCCTGTCTGCTACGCCTTAACCGCCAGCGTTTTTCAAAGAAAACAATCCAAATCTGCCCAACCTCTCCTGCAGTTGAAAGCAGGTTTAGAGGGATATAGACAAAACACGGTCAGGTAGGACTAGTGTAGATGGGGCATGTCCTACCTCTATTCCAGGCATAGTTCTGGTAAACAAAAGGGCTGGAGAAACTAAGCGGGTGCAGCAGCATCTATGGAGCGAAGGAAGGTACACAAAATTGCTGGGGAAACTCAGCGGGTGCAGCAGCATCTATGGAGCGAAGGAAATAGGCAACGTTTCGGGCAGAAGCCCTTCTTCAGACCTGGTAAACCTCCTCTGCATCCTCACCGAAGCCTAAACTTCAGAGTTATAGCGAGAACAATCCAAGTGGGCTGAAGTATCGATGCAGCACAGCTGTGTGACAGCGGCAGGCCCTTCGGCCCACCCCGTCTCTGGCCGCCAGTGCCGCCTTGAAACATGGGCCAACCTTCCCCTCCAGCTCAGAGCGGGGTTTGCCGGACTGTGGGCTTCGGCCGGGAGCGGACAGCGAGGAGAATCAAATGAGAAAAAGGATACAAGGTCTGGGTGCAGATGCCGGCGGATGAGCTGCAGCCTGGCGGCCATTGTCCGGGGAGACGGTGCCGGCGGCTCGGACACTCCGGGGAGACGGTGCCGGGGTTGAGAGACTCCAGGGCGACAATCCCGTTACCTTTGCCCCGGCCCCGTCATTGGGCGAACCAGGGAGGGAGGGAACCCGGAAGCGGAGCCGCTGCAACTTGCTACAGTCAATGGATACACTGACGATGGATACATTGCTCTCTCTCTCTCTCTCCCCCGCCTCAGCGAGACAAGGAGGCAACTCTTTAAACGGGCCTGTATGTTTACCCCTTTGGGAGGCTGCAGATGTGAGAAGGGGTGGGGGTGGGTGGGAGGCGAGGCACCGAGATTACCCCTCCTCCCCCGAGACACAGTTTAGAGAGTAGGCAGGAACTGCGGATGTGTTCAAGAAGGAACTGTGCAGATGCTGGAAAATCGAAGGTACACAAAAATTCTGGAGAAACTCAGCGGGTGCAGCAGCATCTATGGATCCCCTTCGCTCCATAGATGCTGCTGCTGCACCCGCTGAGTTTCTCCAGCATTTTTGTGTACCTAGGAACTGCAGATGCTGGTTTACACCGAAGTTACACACCCGAAACGCCGCCTTCTCTCCGGAGATGCTTTTTGAAGTGTCAGATGGCTGTATCCGATGCTCTCTGATTCTGACCTTCCCTAGGCTTTGACAGAATTGGTTTATTGGGAGAAGTGGATTGTGGAGTATCTGGAGTGTTGCGTACAGTTTTGGTCTCCTAATTTGAGGAAGGACATCCTTGTGATTGAGGCAGTGCTGTGTAGGTTCACCAGATTGATCCCTGGGATGGCGGGACTGTCATATGAGGAATGATTGAAAAGACTAGGCTTGTATTCACTGGAGTTTAGAAGGATGAGGGGGTATCTTATAGAAACATATAAAATTATAAAAGGACTGGACAAGCTAGATGCAGGAAAAATGTCCCTAATGTTGGGCGAGTCCAGAACCAGGGGCCACAGTCTTAGAATAAAGGGGAGGCCATTTAAGACTGAGGTGAGAAAAAACTTTTCCACCCAGAGTTGTGAATTTGTGGAATTCCCTGCCACAGAGGGCAGTGGAGGCCAAATCGCTGGATGGATATAAGAGAGAGTTAGATAGAGCTCTAGGGGCTGGTGGAATCAAGGGATATGGGGAGAAGGCAGGCACGGGTTATTGATTGGGGATGATCAGCCATGATCACATTGAATGGCGGTGCTGGCATGAAGGGCCAAATGGCCTACTCCCACACATGATGAATAGATCGGGCAGATGCACAGAATCTCTTGCCCAGAGTAGGGAAATCGAGAAACTGAGGACCCATAGGATTAAGGTGGTGAAGGGAGAAAGATTTTATAGGAATCTGAAGGGTAACTGTTTTCCACACAGGGTGGTGGTGGGTGTATGGAATGAGCTACCAGAGGAGGTAGTTAAGGCTGGTACTATCTCAACATAATAATTAGACAGGTACATGGATAGGATATGTTTAGAGGGATATGGATCAAACGTGGGCAGGTGGGACTATTGTAGATGGGACATGTTGGTCGGTGTGGGGAAGTTGGGCTGAAAGGCCTGTTCCCACGCTGTGTGACTGTTTTACTGCAGCCCAGTCAAGTCATGCTTTACACGTGTGCCATCAAGACGTACATAAATATAAGCCACACACAAAGAGATTGCAGAATAGTTTAACTTTCCGCACCGACCAACGATCCCTGCGCACTAATTCTATCCTACACACGAGACAATCCGCAGAAGCCAATCAACCTGCACGTCTTTGGAGTGTGGGAGGAAACCTGAGCACCCGGAGAAAACCCACGCAGGTCACGGGGAGAACGTGCAAACTCCGTACGGACAGCACCCGTAGTCGGGATGGAACCCGGGTCTCTGGCGCTGTGAGGCAGCACCTCCACCGCTGAGCTATCCTAAATGTTACAGCGTTATTAGAGCCCTGTCCCACGGTACGAGTTCATTCCAAGAGTTCTCCCGAGTTGGCCCTGATTCGAACTCGGAGATTTATGGTAATGGCCGCTCGTCGGTACTCGGGGCTCTCGTGGACATTTTTCATCATGTTGAAAAAGCTTCACGAGTCTTCCCGTGCTTACCTGCCGTTAGCGAGTCTTCCCGAGTACCTGCCGTTAGCGTTACGAGCTGCTAAGAGACGTCCCCGAGCTCCGACGTACCTGCTACGTTCATTCACCGTGCTTACCACGAGTTTGATTTTTTTTTAAACTCGGGAGAGCTCTTGGAAAGAACTCGCACCGTGGGACAGGGCTGTTAGGTACTGAGAAAGTGCCGATAAGTGGTTGCTCTATCAAGCATAATCACGGCTAAATTGATTGCAGCCTCAACTGCAGACTGGATAGACTTGGTTTGTATTCGCTAGAATTTAGAAGATTGAGGGGGGATCTTATAGAAACTTACAAAATTCTTAAGTGGTTGGACAGGCTAGATGCAGGAAGATTGTTCCCGATGTTGTGGAAGACCAGAACAAGGGGTCACAGTTTAAGGATAAGGGCAGAGATGAGGAAAACATTTTTCACACAGAGAGTGGTGAATCTGTGGAATTCTCTGCCACAGAAGGTAGTTGAGGCCAGTTCATTGGCTATATTTAAGAGGGAGTTAGATGTGGCCCTTGTGGCTAAAGGGATCAGGGGGTATGGAGAGAAGGCAGGTACGGGATACTGAGTTGGATGATCAGCCATGATCATATTGAATGGCGGTGCAGGCTCGAAGGGCCGAATGGCCTACTCCTGCACCTATTTTCTATGTTTAGTGGGATATGGGCCAAATGCCGGCTGGTGGGACTAGTGTAGATGGGGCATGTTGGGGCATTGAGTCCAAACTAACCAGCGATCACCCCTTCACACTAGTTCTATGTAATCCCACTTTCTTATCCACTCTCTTTAAAACACTAGGGAGAATTTACAGAGGCCAGTTAACCTACAAACCCACACGGGAGAAGGCAGGAGAATGGGGTTGAGAGGGAAAGATAGATCAGCCCTGATTGTTTAAGAAGGAACTGCAGATGCTGGAAAAACTATTTTCTATGTTTCTATTCAGCCCTAATGCGTAATTAACTCTAGACACAAGGATCCTGAATGTTCATTCCATAATTCAGATTCACAGCACAGTAACAGGCCCTTCGGCCCACAATGTCTGTGTTGAACATGATGCCAACACAACTCTTATCGGCCTGCACATGATCCGTCTCTCTCCAGTCCCTCCATATCCATGTGTAATTCACACACATCTCCACCTCGTCACTCGAATTTTGGCCTTAGAAATCTAGTTACAGAGTGATACAGTGTGGAAACAGGCCCTTTGGCCCAACTTGCCCTCACCGGCCAACATATCCCAGCTACACTAGTCCCACCTACCAGCATTTGGTCCCTATTCTATCCATGTACCCGTCTAACTGCTTCTTAAATGGTGTTATAGTCCCTGTAAATATAAAACATATGCATCAGAAACTCAGCGGGTGAGGCAGCATCTATGGAGCGAAGGAATAGGTGACATTTTGGGTCGAGACCCTTCTTCAGTCTCGACTCAAAATGTCACCTGTTCATAAGGTCATTAGTGATAGGAGTGGAATTGGGTCATTTGGCCCATCAAGTCTACTCCACCATTCAATCATGGCTGATCGATCTCTCACCCCCCAACACTATTCTCTTGCCTTTTCTCCCCATAACCCCACACCCTTCTCTCCAGAGAAGCTGCCAGACCCGCTGAACTACTCCAGCATTTTGTGTCTATCTTCGGTGTAAACCAGCATCTACAGTTCCTTCCTACCCAACACAGAGTATGATACAGCCACTACATATTGCCAAATTGTGGGCATACACTTTGAGCATCTTAACCTGTACTGTACAACTTCAACATCTGTTCAAGCCATGACATTGAAGTGAGTCAAGGCAGAACACCTACGCCTCTACTTCCTTAAGAGACTGACATTTACCATGTCTCCAATGACCCTTACAAACTTCTACAGATGCACCACAGAGAGCACAATGTGGGATTGCATCACAGCCCAATTTGGGAACATCCGTGCCCAAGATGTGGATGTATCAGTCCCCGCTCCCGTCCGGCAGAAGGTACAGAAGCTTGAAAGCGCGCACCACCAGACTCAGGAACAGCTTCTTCCCCTCTGTTATCATGCTTCTGAACGGCCCTTCCATAAGCTAGGGTACTGTCCGATTCACCTCTACCCCATTGCGGACATTGGACTTTGTCTGTGGAACTGATGCGCTACAATGATGAGAACTATATTCTGCACTCTGTATCTTCCCCTTTGCTCTACCTGTTGGACTGGAGTTTGGCCTGATTGTATTTATGAATGGTATTATCTGGTTTGTTTGGATAGCTGCAGAACAAAGCTTCTCAGTGTGACACAGTATGTGACAAACCTGTATACCCTTCTTGTTTTTAGAATGGTCTCTACAAGCTGCATCTATTTTCATAAATTCTTTTGTTAGTTTGTTAAGATCACTCAAAACATGAACTGATATTTTGAAGGACACTCTTACCCTTACCCTTCCAGCAATTGGAGCCTTTCCTTGAGGATCTGAAAAGCCCAAAACGTTCTCAAGTTTGAGTTTAGTCTGTTGTCCCGTGTACCGAGGTACAGTGAAAAGCTTTTGTTGCGTGCTAACCAGTCAGCGGAAAGACAACACATGATTACAATCGAGCCGTCCACAGTGTACAGATACAGGATAAAGGGAATAAAGTGAATAACATAGACCGCAAGATAAAGTCCAGTAAAGTCCGATCAAAGATTGTCCAAGGGTCTCCAATGAGGTAGATAGTAGTTCAGGACTGCCCTCTAGTTGTGGTAGGATGGTTCAGTTGCCTGTTAACAGCGGGGAAGAAACGGTTCACCACTATGAAATTTCAGGCAATCTGAAAATAGACACAAATTATAATGGGTTTAACTGCATCAGAGCTGGTACATCCTTTGTTATGGCCTTGAATGATTGATACACGCCCTTCAGCCCACACCGAACATCAATCACCCGTTCACACTAGTTCTGCTATCCCACTTCCCCATCCATTCCCTACACATTTTGGGGACAATTTACAGAGGGCCGGTCAACCTACAAACTCACACGTCCTTGGGTTGTGGGCGGAAACCGGAGAGCCCGGATGAAACCCACGTGGTCCCAGGCAGAACGTGCAAACTCCATGCACAGGAACAGCATCTGCGGGGGCAGGATTGAACGCGGGTCGCTGGCAGGTCATTAATAAAAACTTATTACCTCGGAGACGACAGCAACAGAAAAGCATGATCTGGAACAGCACTGCCAACAATCATGCAATTTCAAAAAGGTCTACGTGTGACATTTCTGCTACATTTTCAGACTCTGATCCGAGATCATTTGGAATAAAATAATGAAGCATCTTTCACTGATTTCTATGAATTATCTACCATTGGAGTCAGCTCAACTGAGGGTTAAGGCTTCGACACAAGGAACTGCAAATGCTGGTTGACACAAAAGGACAAAATGCTGGAGTAACTCAGCAGGTCAGGCAGCATCTGTGGAGAACATGGATAGGTGACGTTTCAGAGTGCTGGAGTAACTCAGCGGGTCAGGCAGCATCTGTGGAGAACATGGATAGGTGACGTTTCACAGAGTGCTGGAATAACTCAGCGGGTGCAGCAGCATCTATGGAGCTAAGGAAATAGGCAACGTTTCGGGTCGAAACCCTTCCGGGTTTCGGCCCGAAACGTTGCCTATTTCCAGAAGGGTTTCGGCCCGAAACGTTGCCTATTTCCTTTGCTCCATAGATGCTGCTGCACCATAACTCAGCGGGTCAGGCAGCATCTGTGGAGAACATGGATAGGTGACGTTTCACAGAGTGCTGGAGTAACTCAGCGGGTCAGGCAGCATCTCTGGAGAACATGGATAGGTGACGTTTCACAGAGTGCTGGAGTAACTCAGCGGGTCAGGCAGCATCTGTGGAGAACATGGATAGGTGACGTTTCACAGAGTGCTGGAGTAACTCAGCGGGTCAGGCAGCATCTCTGGGGAACATGGCTAGGTGATAAATGCTGGAGTAACTCAGCAGGTTAGGCAGGCAAGCACACAGGCAGACCAGACTTTGGAAATGGCACCAAAACATGGCGGCGCATGCGTGTGTAAATATACAACTAGCATTTCACTGTGCACTTGCACACATGACAACTAAAGCACCTTTGAACCATCCAACATAGATAGGTGACGTTTCCCCAGAGCAGACCAATTGTGGGTGGGTGGGGTAATGGAAGTTGGGAGGAGAGGCAGGACAATGCATGACAGGTGACAGGTGGACACAGGTAAGGGGAGTTTTCTGATAGATGGTTGGAACAAAGCAAGCAGGAGGTGCGAGACAGACGTTTGAAGAGTTGGAATTTGTGAAGCCAGAGGAAGGAATGTAGATCAATGGAATACTTTGTCACGTGTGACTAGGCAGTGAAATTCTTTGCTTGTATACTCGATGTGTACAAATAGCAGCCACCTATAGTGCTGAGTTAAAGCACGCCGGCTCTTCCTTTTGTTCTCCCCTCCCCCCTCCCCCCCTCACGCCGGGTCCCCATTGTCCTCACACCCTCCCCAATTGTCCATTGTTCTTACCCTCCCCCCCTTAATGTCCTCCATGCCCTCATCGACCCTGGAGGCTTCACCACCACCGAGGCCCCATCATCGTGAGGCTTCACCACTGCCAAGGCCTCACGCCTGTCATCCCACTTCACGCCACCATGGTGTCAACCCGGGCGCCAACACGCAAGACCCAGCCCCTCCGCCCGACCGGCAAGGCCCCAGCGAGACCGCGGTGCATCCCTCCGGCCGCATTCCCGGTCCACAGTCTCGGCCCGTCGGCAATAGGTGGCCCCAGGGTTAACCTGCCAACGAGTTCCCCACATCCTTGCCGCTAATGTCAGGCGTAAAAAGCTAAATGGCAGAAAGCAAGGTAGAAAAAGCTACATTACAATTGCACACCTACACTTCTGATCACAGTTTTGAGATTTTATTTGAGTTCAGCATTAGTGATTACAGTTCTTTTCACACCGTTTGGGCTCTTGATTTACAAAAGGTACTCAAGTCAAAAGGGGGCAAACGAACGGCCAACATTTTTGTTACTTTCTTCCCCTCAAAATACCCGGTACAATACTGGTCTGGAAAGCAGTTTATGTCAGACAACAATCCTTCATGGAAATAATATTGTCAGTAATCCTATGCATGATAGTTCTCTGTCCCTGCCAGTCCTGCATGTGTAGAGAGACTAATGTGTAAATACTACAAGAGGCAATTCAGACTTTATTCTCAATACATGTTTAGTTCCTATAGGAAAAGGTACATCGATATGGGACTATATCCATGTTAAATACTGCTTTATTAAACTGGAGGCATGAGCCAGTCTAATTGCAACACTCAGATTCCTTTAACCCTTTAGTTTTGTAAGTATATTTCTATCCCAAGACCACCTTTTTAACTTCTCTTTGAGAAGATTTAAAGGCAGACAATATTTGTTTCAAAAACAGCAATTGCTGTATTAATAATCAAAAATATTAAATGGAAAAATTCACATCATTACTTTCTAAGAATACTTACCAGATTGGGATCTCAAAAACACAGGCTGTAAATTTGCCTGTTACACTAAAAAAAAAAAGGATAGCATGGAAACAGGCCATGTTGTCCCACCGAGTCCACGCCGACCATCGCTTCACACTAGTCCTATGTCATCCCACTTCCTCAACACACACTAGGGGCAATTTACAATTAACCTACACACCCGCACGTCTTTGGGATGTGTGTGGGGGGGGGGGTGGAGGGCAGGAGCACCTGGAGAAAACCCACGCAGTCACAGGGAAAACGTGCAAACAGCACCCGAGGTCGGGATCGAACCTGGGTCTTTGGCGCTGTGAGGCAGCAGCTCTACCCGCTTCCTCAATGTGCATTCCAACTTTTCTTCCCTAGAATACCCTGCAATTTCCAGGACAAAGACATTCAATAACTTGAAAAAAAAAAATGTTAGGCAGATTTCAAACACACTTACAAAGCAGTTTTAAAACAAATTAAAGCTGACCATCTTTCTAATTTCCTTCAAAAATATGGCATAAATCAGTTAACTCTTCAAGTCTAAGGTTCAGATATTGAGCTGGGAGGATGATGGGGTTTTTTTTTTAAACCAACTGAAGTGATTCCCTTGGACAAACTCCTTTGAATAAGTTGGTGTGCACTATTGGCACTGACAAATACACATCCTTTAAGATTTAAAACTGCTCCTTCCCACTGGTTTCGACACAGAAAACCACTAACTGCTTCAATTTTATAATGAATTTTAAAAGTTTTGATTAATCACTGGAAGACACTACATGGAAACAGGCCCTTCGGCCCAACGAATCCATGCCGGCCATCGATCACCTATTCATACTATTTTAAGCTGTCCCTCTTTCTCACCCACTCTCACACACTGGGGGTAATTTATAGAGGCCAATTAATTGACAGACCCACGGGTTTTTAGGATGTGGGAGGAAACCCACGCGGTCACAGGGAGAACGTGCAATCTTCACACAGCACCCGAGTTCAGATTCGTATCTGGGTTTCTGGCACGGAGATTTTTTCCCATGAACTTGTTAATCAGGCAATGTCTCAAGCAGAACCACACGGTTCACAAAACGATAAAGGTTCTACGGGCTGAAAGTTGGGAATAGTTGGCTGGGCAGGTAGCATCTGTGGAGAAATTAAAGGAGAGTTAACCTTTTTTACTGTGGCAACTGACAAGATGTACCTGAAACATCATGTCTAATTGAGACAAAGCAAATTGTCATTCCACAAGTGGGTCCAATATTGATGAAGCAACAGAGGAACAAATGACTGGAGATAGTACCCAACAAATGTGGCAAAGTGTGATAGGGATGAAAACTCCAGCAGGTGAAGAGGCAGGTAACATGTTGCCGATGTTGGGGGAGTCCAGAACCAGGGGCCACAGTTTAAGAATAAGGGGTAAGCCATTTAGAACTAGAACGAGGAAACACTTTTTCACACAGAGGGTTGCGAGTCTGTGGAATTCTCTGCCTCAGAGGGCGGTTCTCTGGATACTTTCAAGAGAGAGCTAGATAGGGCTCTTAAAGATAGCAGAGTCAGGGGATATGGGGAGAAGGCAGGAACGGGGTACTGATTGGGGATGATCAGCCATGATCACATTGAATGGTGGTGCTGGCTCGAGGGGCCGAATGGCCTACTCCTGCACCCATTGTCTAAGAACAGGATCATAGACACACAAGGAACTGCAAGTGCTGGTTTACAAAACCAAGACAGAGTGCTGGAGTAACTGGGTCATGCAGGTCTCTGAAAAAGGACAGATGACGTTTTACAATGCCTGCATCTATAATGCAAAATCTGAAGCCATTCCACCATTTTATTGTGAAATGTCATTTTTAAGCCTTAAAAAGAATAATTGGCTTAACATATGATGAGCTTTTGACGGCACTGGGCCTGTACTCACTGGAGTCTAGAAGGATGATGGGGAATAGTGAAAGGTTGAATAGAGTGGATGTGGAGAGGACATTTACACATCCTGGACTCCTACTGGTCCTAGATTCCCCCACTAGAGTCTAGGACCAGAAGTCATAGCCTCAGCATTAAAGGAAGTGCCTTAAGAAAGGAGACAAGAAGGAATTTCTTCAGTCAGAGGGTGGTGAATCTGTGGAATTCATTGCCACAGATGACTGTGGAGGCCAAGTTATTTGGGTATTTTTAAGGCGCAGGTTGACTGATACTTGATTAGTAAAAGTGTCAGCGGCTATGAGGAGACGGCAGGAGAATGGGCTGGAGATGGAACGTTAGGCCAGCCATGCATGAATGGCAGAGTAGACTTGATGGGGGCGGTTTTGTTTGCATCGTGCAGATTATGTAGAGTTCAATTCTTTAATGGCTGCCTAAAGCTGCTGTTAGAGAGCAAGCTGATTGCTTTAATGGGAGATGGTCACATTGGTATAGGACAGAATAAACATAATCATACCATTCTGCTAATTGTGGTGGGAAATTCAGAGTGCAGCTACATCAATAACTAACCATTGAAGTGAACTATTTCACAACATGGTTACAATTCAATTTCTCTGGGGCTTCAATTCTCAAATACAAAAGTACCAAGACATACATGACATGCACTTCATGATGGAATTAACACACTCTGTAACAAGTCCGTTTATTATGCTCAAACGGCTAATGAAATAAAAAGAAAAACAAAGTGCTGGAGTAACTCAGTGGGCCAGGCAGCATCTTTGGAGATTAGTCTGAGGGGCTACCTATCTATGTTCTCCAGAAATGCTGCCTGACCCACTGAGTTACTCCAGCACCCTGTGAAACGTCACCTATCTATGTTCTCCAGAGATGCTGCCTGACCCGCTGAGTTACTCCAGCACTCTGTCTCAATAGACAATTCAGTGATCATGGCTGATCATCCACAATCAGTACCCCATTCCTGCCTTCTCCCCATGTCCCTAGACTCCTCCTGCAGTTCCTTGTGGCTAGTGGAATTTTAAACCGGTTTTAGATTAGAGATATAGCGTGGGAAAAACTCCTTTGGCCCACTGAGTCAAAACTGAGAATCAATCACTTGTTTACACTAGTTCTATGTTATCCTATTTTCCCCCATCCAATCACTCCATATTAGGGGCAGTTTACAGAAGTCAATTAAGATACCTGCATGGAGGAAAACGGAGCACCCAAAGGAGACCCATGCGGTCACAGAGAGAACGTGCAAACACCACATGAACAGCACCCGAGATCAGGATCGAACCCGGGTCTCTGGTGCTGTGAGGCAGCAGCTCTACCAGGTGCCATCATAGCATTACTACAAACTGTGTGGGGGATGCAATTGACAGTGAACGGTGCAGGAGTAGGATAAAGAGAACAGAAATAAGATTGACAGACATTTTAGCAAATTTCCAATTTAATGAACTGGGTTATGGTGCTGTGTGAATCTTCTATTTGGAAGGGCGATGGCCAGGGATGAAGGAGGAGGTAATGCAGAGAGCAAGCAGAAAATAAAAAGGCCCCCCCAAGTAACAAAAATCTCAGTCTTAATACACTTTCAACATATTATACAGAAACAAGGCATGTGCTCACAAAATAACATACATGGTGGAGGAGAGGGAAAGAGAAAACTTTAAATATTCATTAGAATATGCAAGTCCAAGATACGACGTCAGCAATATTAATCAGATTTAACAGAGTAGCAGGGAATCAATAGAGAATAATTAAAAAAATAAAAACTAAGTTTTATGCTAAAGATTAGTTGCATTTATAGAAAAGCAGATGCAGATATCACTTTACAAAATATAAAATGTATTAAACACTAATAACCACAGCACATATTGTCAACATAATTGATTATTATTTAAAAAAAAGTCATAATGTAGTTCAATCTGAGCTTCAATCTTTACAGTAACTTTCTTTTGGTCTGCAACACGTTCTGCATGATGAACCCGGGAGCCGCAGTGTCAACTAGCACATCAACCTGTGTCTGCTACAAAGTAATGGGTGGAAAATATATCATGATAACATTATTGTTTGAAGATTTGCCTAATTGGAAAGAAATACTTCTCTTCAGAGTGAAGTGCTGGTCAAGCGAATATACCACAGAGGAAGGACATGGTTGTTTTTACACAGAGTGAGAGAGAGAGAGAGAGAGAGCGAGAGAGGGAGGGAGAGCGCGACCGAGTAAAGTCAACACTAACATTACATCTTAAACTGTGTAAATAAACATTACAAATCAAAGAGCAAATGAAATCATGCAGACTGCTGCATTCCCATTCTGCCACTTTCTCCGAAAAGCTTTCAAGGCAACAGAATTGCAGACAGGTCGTTTTTCCATAATATATTGACCAAGACAAATGAAATAGTGCTCCACTGCTGTTGGTAAGGTGTGCTCTAAATGAAGCACGTCAAAGACAGACAGCCGCCTATGTGGCACAGACAGTAAGTGTCTATAGATTCAAAATGAATCAACAGTATTGGATAATAGATTCTCGACTCAGAAGCTGCCTTAGTATTAGGTGCATCTTCAGTTAATGTAACAGAAAAACAAGGCAATGGATTTGATTTATACCCACGCACCCTCTGCCAGAAGGCCGAAACTCGGCAGGCGTGTTAAATTTACAAAGTTGTTTGGGGTGGCATCAGAACTGCAAGAAATGTCACGTTTTCTGGGCGCTTGCGTTTGTTTTAAGATGTGGCACCAGGGGTGGGGTTGACGTTTTGCGTTGCGACTGTCGGAGCCACTTCAATGATCCGCGGTTTATCTATGATCCTGGCGGTGCGATTGCCCTTCTCCACAATGCCAATAATCCAGGCCTGATAACCCTCTCCGTACTTGGGCGATTTTATTTCTGCACAGAACCGAGCTGCTTGTTCTCGAGGAAGGCAAATCAAAAGGCCACCTGCAAAACGGAGCACATTACAGGAGTCAGCGCCTCACTTGACCCTTCAGAACACAGCGACACAGACCGGTAGAGCTGCTGTCTCACAGCGCCAGAGACCCAGGTTCGATCCCCACTATGGGTCCTGTCTGGACGGAGTTTGTACGTTCTCACTGTGACCTGCGTGGCTTTTCCCCGGGTTTCCTCCCACACAAGGCGTACGGGTTTGTCGGTTGTGGAGGAAAGAACTGCAGATGCTGGTTCAAATCAAAGTTAGATACAAAATGCTGGAGTAACACAGCGGGTCAGGCAGTATCCCTGGAGCAGGGATGGGTAACGTTTTGGGTCGAGCCCGAAACGTCACCCATTCCTTCTCTCCAGAGATGCTGCCTGACCTGCTGAGTTACTCCAGCATTTTGTGTCGACCAGGGTTGTAGGTTAATTGGCTTTGGTAAAAATTGTAAATAATCCCTAGTGTGCGTAGGATAGTGCAAGTTTACTAGAATCGCTGGTCGGCTCAGACTCGATGGGCCTGTTTAAGTTAATGTGATAGGAACAAAATTAGGTTATCTGGTCCATCAAGTCTACACCACCATTCAATCATGGCTGATCATTTATGAAAGAACTGCAGATGCTGGAAAAATCAAATGTAGACAGAAAATGCTAGAGAAACTCAGTGGGTGAGGCAGCATCTATGGAGAGAAGGAACAGGCGACGTTTTGGATCGAGACCATTCTTGAGACTGATGTCGGGGGTGGGGAGGAGAAAAGTAAGGAAAAGGCGGAGACATTAGGCTTTGTGGGAGAGCTGGGAAGGGAGGGAGAAAGCAAGGGCTATCTAAAATTAGAGAAGTCAATGTTCATACCGCTGGGGTGTAAACTACCTAAGCGAAATATGAGGTGCTGTCCCTCTAATTTGCACTGGGCCTCAGTCTGGCAATGGAGGCGGCCTAGGACAGAAAGGTCGGATTTGGAATGGGAGGGGGAGTTGAAATGGTGAGCAACCGGGAGATCAGGTTGGTTAATACGAACTGAGCGGAGGTGTTGGGCGAAGCGCTCGCCGAGCCTGCGCTTGGTCTCGCCGATGTAGAGAAGTTGGCACCTGGAACAGCAGATGAGGTTGGAGGAGGTGCAGGTGAAACCTCTGCCTCACCTGGAAAGACTGAGTGGACCCTTATCTTTCACTCTCAACTCTATTTTTCTTCCTTCACCCCATAGCCCCCGCCACCCTTACTGATCAAGAATCAGCACAAATTACATGCAGTTCAGGTCGCCCCATTACAGGAAAGATTGATCAGCCATGATTGAATGGAGTAGACCTGAATGGTCCAATTCTGCTCCTCGAATTTATGAACTTAGGTGTCAGAGTGATACAGCGTGGAAACAGGCCCTTCAGCCCAACTTGCGCACACTGGCCAACATGCCCCATCTACACCAGTCCCACTTGTCCATATCCCTCCAAACCTGTCCTATCCATATACCTTACATATTCCTTCATGGTGCATCAATTAGCTTTCCTATTGAATCATTCTCAGCCAGAAATCTACCTACAGACACCCTCACTGTTCATTCTCCCCATTCTGTCCTGTTGCAATCTAATCCCTTATTGTCACTTTTATAAAGTATATATTTAAATTAAGCACACTAATTTGCACTAAGTTCTGAAACAGCAAGTAATTTTAAATACCGTTTCAAGTTTGCAGAAACCGATACATTTTCTCAGGAAAAGACAAAATGCTGGAGTACCTTAGCAGGTCAGACAGCATCTCAGGAGAACTCTCTCCATGTTCACCAGGGATGCTGCCTGACCCGCTGAGCAACTCCCCAGCATTTTGCACCTTTCAAGGTAAACCAGCATTTGCAGTTCTTTGTTTCGACTAATACTTTTTACCCTCTCACCAAACTATTAATGTCAATTTTGTTATTTAATTGTGATTGTTTGTCCAGCTATGGTCCAGTTTTCCTGGATATGACAGAATTTAGAGATACAACACGGAAACATGCCCTTAGCCCCACCATGCCCGCGCCGACCAGCGACCAGCCTGTACATTAGCACTATCTTCCACAAGCCGGGTCCTTTACAATAATACTGAAGCCAATTAACATACAAACCTGGGAGAAAACCGGAGCATCTGGAAAAAACCCACGCGGTCACAGGGAGAACGTTCAAACTCCGCACAGACATCACCCGCAATCAGGATCGAACCCGGGTCCCTGGTGCTATGAAGCACAACTCCACCGCTGCCCCACCGTGCCGACAGCAATAATATACAGATTTTTTTTAAATCACCATTTTATAAAAATTAAAATTAAGATACAATTTGTATCTACCTGATGTTTCAGGGCAAGTGCCATGCATCAAGCCAAACATATTTCCACATGCTTTGCTCACAGCTGCCATTTTAGCAAGGACGGGCAGGTTATGGATGACAAATGACACTTCGTTCCGCTGCTGTTTTGCCAGGTTCTGAGCATGTCCAAGGATCCCAAAGCCTGTGATATCCGTCGCTGCATGTGCATTGAAGGTGTGCATAAGGCCAGCGGCTGTGGAGAAACAAACAGTCATACAATGTGGAAATGCATCCTTTGGCCCAACTAGATACCACATCAGGAAGGAACTGCAGATGTTGGTTTAAACCAAAGGCAGACACAACATGCTGGAGTAACTCAGCGGGACAGGCAGCATCTCTGGAGAGAAGGAATGGGTGATGTTTCGGGTAAATGGTTTCCATGTTTCTATGTCAAGACCCATCTTCAGATCTCGACCCGAAACGTCACCCATTCCTTCTCTCCAGAGATGCTGCCTGTCCCGCTGAGTTACTCCAGCATTTTGTGTCTATCTCCAGATGGTAAGCACCAGGGACCCAGGTTCAATCCTGACTACGGGCGCTCGTCAGTACGGAGTTTGTACGTTTTCCCTGTGACCGTGTGGGTTTTCTCCAGATGTTCTGGTTTCCTCCCACACTCCAAAGACGGCAGGTTTGTAGGTCAATGGCTTGCTATGAATGATAAATTCTCTCTAGTGTGTGTTGGATAGTGTTAGAGTGCGGGGATCACTAGTCGATGTTCTGCGCTGTATCTCTATACCAAACTCATTGGGGCTAGTTTTCCAGATGGTTCAGCAGATAAATACTGAACACGAACCAAGAGTGTTCTACATTTAATTGTTGCTCTGTGCCAATTAAGCGAACTTCAACCAGAATCGCAGCTGCTTTCAATTTTCCTTCACTAAAGACATCATTTCTGATCAACACTGAAAAGAGAATTGCGGGGAAGTTCCCTGCATCTTGCGGAACAACTACAGGCTTCAGTGCCAATGTATAATTACTGAAGCTTACTTTTAAAACAGCATGCATGCATTTCGATTGAGGCCAGAGGGAAATGCCACAATCGATTGAGAACTGGTGTCGGCAGAGCCAAGGTGTCTCTGAACAAGTGGGGATATAACTCCAACGATATCTCCTGCGAATGTGGTCTTGAAGAACAAACAACGGAACACCTGCTGAAATGCCCAACTGGAAAACCAATGCACAACTGCCGCTCGCTGCCTGCAATGAAGATGCCGACAAGTGTGTTCAGCTCTGGCTGAACAATATCTAATCTTGTGATGTGGACTCATAGATACATAGAAAATAGGTGCAGGAGTAGGCCATTCGGCCCTTCTAACCAGCTCTGCCACTCAATGTGATCATGGCTGATCATCGGCAATCAGTACACCGTTCCTGCCTTCTCCCCATATCCCTCGATTCCACTAGCCCTAAGAGCTCCATCAGATACTCAATAAGAAGATGCACTGAACTGCTGAAATTAAACAGAAAACACTGATAATGTGGTGCAGACTGAAAGATGACAGTGAAAGGACATTTTTCAGATCAGTAACATTTCGGCTGCATTTCGCGTTGTTGCGCAAAAAGAGATTTGCGGATACCATGAAATAGAGAATCCATCTATTCATTAATAAAGGGATCAGCAACAGTGGTGTGCATAGATCTTCCTTTGATGATGTGGAAGCCATCACACATAGGAGAGTCTAGGACCAGAGGGGACTGCCTCAGAATGAAAGGACGTACCTTTGGAAAGGAGGAATTTCTTTAGTCAGAGGGTGATGAATCTGTGGAATTCATTACCACAGACATCTGTAGAGGCCAAGTCATTACGCATTTTTAAAATTGACAGACGTGATTAGTATAGGTGTCAGGGGTAATGGGGAGAAGGCAGGAGAATGGGGTCGAGGGGGAAAGATAGATCAGCCATGATTGAATGGCGGGGTAGACTAGATGGGCTGAATGGCCTAATTCTACTGCTACAACTTATGAACTTATTGTTAAGTAGGAACTGCAGACACTGATATATAACTAAAAGTGCTGGAGTAACCTAGCGGGTCAGGCAGCATGTTTGGAGACGATGGATAGGTGACATTTCGGGTCGGAACCTTTTAGACTTATTGTAGTTGGGGGGGGGGGGGGGGGGGGGGGGGACTGGAAGAGGGAGGTGGGGGCTGGACGAAGCCTAGCAAGTGATAGGTGGATACAGGTAGGGATGGGGGTGTTAGGCAGAAGGATGGACAAGGACCCGAGGTGAAAAGATAAAAAGGTGCTGAGCTAAGGAGATCAGAAGATAAGAGGCACAAAATGTTTAGAGAACATTTCTGAATATATTTTTAGGGCTATAAACACCAGAGCAACAACGCCGTGTATACCAGTTCTGTTCAGTCGTGCCATGTTCATCATGGCTTCTTGGTAAGCCAATTCCACATCCTCTTGAGTTACAACAAGCTTAATCTTATTCCATTTCTCTGGCTGTTGGTAAAATAGGAAGCATTCATCAGAAATAAATTGAACACTAATTCACGCACGTTATGATTACTATTGCAAGTGCTCACTTTTCACACCGGCTTTGGTCACCAGAATTGTGCTTAATGCAAGGCTTTCAGTTGGACACCAAGCCTACATTTGTAGGTAGACAGAAATGCTGCAGAAACTCAGCGGGTGAGGCAGCATCAATGGAGCGAAGGAATAGGTGACGTTTCGAAGAAGGGTCGACCTGAAACGTCACCTGTTCCCTCGCTCCATAGATGCTGCCTCACCTGCTGAGTTACTCCAGCATTTTGTGTCGACCTTCAATTTACCAGCATCTGCAGTTCTTTCTTAAACAAATAGTCAGTTGTTCCAAGCCACAGGTAAAACTAATGAGACTGAAACAAAACGAAGAACCTTGCTTTAAAATATATTTTTTAATTGAAATAAAAATATATTCTTTAACTTGAAGGTTTCCAATTGAGCTCGGACACTTAGCAGTGATTAATCTGTACCCACCGAGATCACTAATCAGCTCGACACAACGGGAGTTCATTAAAATGCAGCTTGCAACAAAGTTAATGGTCACAATTTAGATTAGATTAGTTTAAAGATGCAACATGGCAAAAGTGGTTTTCACAATGATTGTAATGTATTTCACATTTCTCTACCACAAGAGCACCATACCATTTGCTACCATTCCTGCATCCAGCCCACAACACCCACAAGAATTGCAGTACGTTAATTAATCTTGCGTTTAAGACAGATGGTAGTCAATGTAACCTTCTGTACTTTATAGAAGATAGACAACATGCTGGAGTAACTCAGCAGGTCAGGCTGCAAGGGAACAGGTAATGTTTCGGGTCGAGACCCTTCTTCAGACTGAGTGTCAGTGAAGAGTGTTTGAAAGGAGAACAGCGGATGGGTGTAAAACAACTGTATAATCTATCATATAACAGGAGTATAATTGATTATTGATGCCCAATTACTCACAATATCGAGCCACTGGTGCACAGCCACGGCTACTTGAGTCCCAAGTGGTTTTGTCAATACCAATACATCGCCCGGTACTGCATTGTCTGGCCTGTAAAACATTCAAACACCATTTAACGCATCCGCAGTGATTAACTCACTGCTCCATTTGTCAGAACCCAAGGCATAATAGTATCAAACCTGCCTGCACACCAATTGAAACATTCAATGCACTCTCGACTGAGACTTCCAGTTTAGTTTATTGTCACGAGTACCGAGGTACAATGAAAAGCTTTTGTTGCGTGCCAACCAGGAAAGACAATACGTGATTACAATAGAGCTATCCACAGTGTACAGACTGATAAAGGGAATAATGTTTAGGGTACAGGGTACTGATTGTGGATGATCAGCCATGATCACAGAGAATGGTGGTGCTGGCTCGAAGGGCCGAATGGCCTACTCCAGCACCTATTGTCAATCGCCACTTTTTTCTCATTACTTCCAGCTACCCATTCCTTTACCAGCTGACGTTTGATTTGCACGCAAACACCAATATTAAGCTATTTTAGCACTGTAAACAGGTATACTATTACTCACAGGAGACATCCACTCAGACATACTTCCAGCATCAACTCTCCCAGACAATTTTCTTAACCCCTGGACTGAACTATATTTATCGACTGTTTCTTTCCCTTTGCTCCCCATTATACTCGAGCTTGACTGTATTCATGTATAGTGTAAATATAGACAAAATGCTGGAGCAACTCAGCAGGACAGGCAGCATCTCTGGATAGAAGAAATGGGTGATGTTTCAGGTCGAGACCCTTCTAAATCACAACAAAATTGTAATCCCAAAACTGCTATTGTGATGGAGGACAATTATCTGTGCACATACCAAACTAAGTTGGTTCTATTTGTGAAAAATTTAACATTTCATACATATTTGAAGCCCTGTTAAAATGAGAGTCAATGAAACAGGTTAAAATTCTAATCAGCAGAGGGCGATATAGTTATTTGATAGCTCCAAGCTATTCTATTGAGAATGACAGGGTGCAAGTCCTTGCCTGTAATGCCTTACATGGCAAGGCTGTACATTTGTCCCATGCTGGAGATGGGCCAAATACTTGCTAAAAGAGAAAGAAATATACAAAAAGTGCCATTGTTATTTCTAAACATTTCTTTCACGACTTGCTTAACTTTTCAAAATGAAAAGCCCTCTGTGCCTCTTAATCATAAAGTTAAAAAAACACCAAAGGACAACCTTTCTGCACTTGATGCTTTCCTGAAGTTTATGATATGTGAAGGTGCAATAAGTTCAAACTAGACGACAACAAAATATACAAAATTGTGTAGGGTTTACATGTTAAAGTATGAAGATTAATATTGCACAGGCTAATAAAGTACCCCATTCACTAACCTAAACATTCACTCATCTAAAGAAGGGTCTCGACCCAAAACATTACCCATTTCTTTTCTCCAGAGATGCTGCTTGACCCGCTGAGTTACTCCAACATTGTGTCTATCTTCGGTGCAAACCAGCATCTACAGTTCCTCACTAAACATTCTCTCACTGGGTTCATCATAGCCGCAGTGCATCTTAATCTATAAAATGCACTTTAACAATTGTCAACAACACACGTCAAGCTTTTACCTCTCCCACCTTGAAAAGAGCAGAAGATGAACGGGAATGCAACCACTTCTAAATCACCTTCCGGACTTGATAATAAATCACGCTGGGTCATAAAGCTGGAAGCCCTTATCTAATAGCATCTTGGAAATGACTTCAACACAGGCATTGCAGTAGTTCAGAAAGACAGCTTAGCGCATTCACATGGACAATTAGTGCAGCGTTGCCCTCTAGCAAGCCCATGTACCCGGTACATACAAAGCAATTAGTTGCTACACACAAAATGCTGGAGTAACTCAGCGGGACAGGCAGCATCTCTGGAGAGAAGGAATGGGCGACGTTTCGAGCCGAGACCCTTCTTCAGACGGATGTCATGGGAGGGGGCGGGACAAAGGCTCTGTCCTTGTTACGAATGGGGGGGGGGGGGGAGAGTAAGAGCGGAGCTGCGGGATTTCGTGGAGACCCTATTGAGAGCCTCACCTATAATGGAAGAGGGGAACCCCAGTCTCCTAAAGAATGAGGACATTTCCGATGCCCTGTTGTGGAACACCTCATCCTGGGCGCAGGTGCAGAGGAACTGGGAGTAGGGGATAGGGTCTTTACAGGAAGTAGGGTGGGAAGAAGTGTAGTCAATGTTGCTACGTGAGTCAGTAGGATTGTCGTAGAAAACTCCCATAGCTATCTTGACTACACTTCTTCCCACCATGCTTGCGTGTCCAATCCCTTAATAATCTTATATGTTTTAATAAGATTCCCTCTCATCCTTCTAAATTCTAGTGTATACAAGCCCAGTCGCTCTATTCTTTCAACATATGACAGTCCTGCCGTCCCGGGAATTAACCTTGTGAACCTACGCTGCACTCCCTCAACAGCAAGAATGTCCTTCCTAAAATTTGGAGACCAAAACTGCACACAATACTCCAGGTGTGGTCTCATCAGGGCCCTGGACAACTGCAGAAGGACCTCTTTGCTCCTATTACTCAACTCCACTTGCTAGGAAAGCCAACATGCCATTAGCTTTCTTCACTAGCTGCTGTACCTGCATGCTTACTTTCAGCACATAATATTGAAGTAGAGTCAGTGGACTTGTGCAATGTTTAATTTCTCAACGTCATTTATTGTGAACTCAGCACAATGCAATTCCTATCGCCGGACACTTCAAATTCTTAGGAGTCAATATCACCAACAACGTCTCTTGGACCACCCATATTGAAGCAACGACCAAGAAAGCACACCAACACCTCTACCTCCTTAGAAGACTTAGGAAGTTTGTCACGTCTCCTACACTACTACAGATGCACTGTAAAAAACATTTTATCAGGATACATCACAGCTCGGTTTTGGAACAGCTCCATCCAAGACTACAAAATAAATTGCAGCAAATTATGGATACAGCCCAGACCATTCACACAAACCAACCTCCCTTCTATTGGCTTCATTTATTCCTCACACTGTCTCGGCAAGGCCAGCAACATAATCAAGGACGAGTTGCACCCAGGCCACTCCCTCTTCTCCCCTCTCCAATCACTACTATCCACCTCATTCGGGACCCCTCGGACTATCCTTGATCGGACTTTGCTGCCTTTACGTTAAAGTAGATGAGCGAAGGCAGCTTACATCAGTCTTCCATTGATCCAAAAATGATCAGTTCTGTATTGGGGTTCAATTTTATTTTAAATAATTTTGTGAAGATTCCAAAAATGTCATTCCAAAATTTATGAAGTTTTATGCAAGAGACAAAAGAGTGTACTATAGTAGCATTTTGAGATAAACATTTATCACAGATGGGGGAAACATTTGGAAACATTTTATTCAGTTTAATTTTCGAGTAATTTTTTTTGTGTTTTTTTTGTAAGCGTTTGAACATACGACCACACGCATGTGATGTCAGGGGAGATGTGACGGTAGAGAAAATGACAATTGATTTAAACCTCCTCTACTGGTTTATTTTTCATGAATTACAATACTTTCAGTAACTACATTTCAGGATTCACAATATACATTGCTTATTTCATTTTAACACAGATTACAAACATATCTTTGCAGCTAACTCCTTTGGTGACTACAAGTGTACCTATCACAGAATTGCTTTCCTTATTCACTCTAAAATTCAATGTAATAATCATGTTACAAAATTGAAATGAACACAGGACAACACACTTACATGATGAATTCATTCGGCTGGCAGACTGTAGTGGCTACACCACCTAAAATGATCCAAGGGTTTAATACTGTTTGTCCTCCAGTAACCGATGTACCCGCTTCATCTGCCGCATCTTTAAAACCCTGTATTATTAGTGGCATTACTTTGTCCCGTTCCTGCATATAAAAGACAGAGTACATAAACGATTTTTAAAGGATAGTTCCAGCTGCTAAAATGTACAAATTATTACACACAGGTTCAGCTGCACAACGATACGCTGCATACCAAGAATGTGAGCAATTCTGGCATGCAATATGTAACGGCATCCCTAGGGTCCTCCATGTTAATATGCGTGCCTCTTAGTGTTGGACTGAAGTCAACTGCATATCACAGTGGATCAGCTGTTTAACTATAAACTCTGCAAAGTATTAGTGAGCCAGTTGACGAACCTAGCAGCTTTTATAATTCTCTGTTGTCTACCTTATTAATTAACAGATTTAAATTCATTCCATTTCACATCTTGAGTGGCATGGTGGCGCAGCAGTAGAGTTGCTGCCTTATAGCAACAGAGACCCGGGTTCGATCCCGACGCTGTCTGTACGAAGTTTGCACGTTCTTCCCATGACAGCATGGGTTTCCCCCCGGGTGCTCTGGTTTTCTCCTATACTCCAAAGACGTGCAGATTTGTAGGTTAATTTTGCTTTGATAAAAATCCATTGTGTGTAGGATGGTGCTAGTGTACGGGGATCGCTGGTCGGTGCAGACCCGGTGAGCCAACGGGTGTTTCTGTGCCGTGTCTCCAAACTAAATAAAATCTTGTTATTGTGGAGTTCAACCTCATCCAGTACGAAAGCATTGGATTACTTCACGAGTACATCATGTCAATTGGCAGATACTTTTTCTTTAGAAAGTTGAATGTTGAAATTTCTTGAATAAATTCTCCAGAACACATTTAAGATAGTCTCGCATGTTCCTGTCTTTTTTAGCATGCAGCCAACCCTTTGTGGCAATTACATTTAAGCGAGACTTTGAGAGTACCTAGCACAAATTTCTTTCCTTATTCACTTTATAATTTAACGTAATATTTTTGTTCCAAAAAATAATCAAACTAAGGTCAAGGCACATACATGTCACCACTTCACGAAATGGAACATGACTGCAGCCAGATCAGAAGTAGACTAACTTTTCACTGTTCTGTGGAACTTGCACTATAAGTAATCTCAAACATTGATTCTGCCAATCCTATTATTTGAAACAAGTTATATTTAGGACTCATTGTTGTATTCTGTCTGAATTTGATAGTTCTCAAGGGCCATGTTTGATTGCCTGCCCCCCCCCCCCCCCCCCCCCCACCACCCATCCGGTGGCTGATTGACCTTTAAATCTTCCCCTCAGAACTCCCTCATCTCACCTTAAACCATGCTCTTGCGATTGACACCCCCACCATGGGGGAAAAGATTCTGACCATCTATCTTGTAATTTTGTATCCCCCTATATAAACTTCTCAGCCAGCCTTTCTAATCACTCCCCATAATTGAAACTCTCCAGTCCACGCAACAACCTGGTGAACGTTTTCTGCATCACCTCTGATACAATCACACTTCCTAAAGCATGGCAACCAGAACTCCACATGGTCTAAACAGTGGTCAATAAAATTGCCACACCACATCGCAACTTTCGCCAGATATGATCCCTGACCTACTGAGTTACTCCGGCACTTTGGTATAAACCAGCATCTGCAGTTTCTTTTTTCCACATCCAAATTCTTATATTCTATGCCCTGGCCTATGAAGGCAAACATGCTACCTATCTAATGTTGCCCTTCAGGAAATTATGGACAATCCTCAAGGTCCTTCTAATTAAATATTATTTAGCACCTTGCCATTTGCTGTACATTTCCATTTCACTTACCAAAATGCATCACCTTGCACAAATTGGGATGAAATTCTACTTGCCAAAACACCACTTAACTTTTCATCTATATCCTTATTTGATTCTCATCCCATTTAGGAAATAGTCTACGCCTTTATTCATACTTCAAACATGCACGACTCCACATTTTGCTACACTATATTCTATCTGCCACTTCTCTGCCCACTCTCCCAACCTGTCCAGGTCCTTCTGCATAGTCCCTGCTTTCTCTACACTACCTGACCCACCACCTATTTTCGTATCATCCGCAAACTTTGCCACAAAGCCTTCAATCCCCTCGTCCAAACTGTTAATGTACAACGTGAAGAGTATTTGGCCCCAGCACCAACCCTTGCAGAACGTCGTGACTTACCTTATCTGTCATTTTATTGCTGACTCCAAGCAGCATCAACATATTGTCACACTCTGTGACACCCATGGCATAAAGATCACTTAGAACATTGGCACAAGCAATACGACCCTGTAAAACAGAGAGATGAAGAAGAAAGAAAAAAGGATCAGATCATGGGTAATTTGAAATTAAATGAATCTTCCAAAAAGAAAACATTGAAATTGGATTTCTTAAGAGTCAAAATATCTCAAAACTATGAAGCATATCAAAATCTGAAGAATGTGCCCTTTAACCAAAATTAACATGAACACATGCCTAGAGTTGGTTAATGATCACCCATGTTCAAATTCTAATTCAATGTTAAGGCCTCAAGACTTTAGATGATCAGATTTGTCACTGATTATTCATATGTGGCAAGGCAATTTTAATGGACCTCTTGGTTTCATTTCAAAACAGTAACTGCAGATGCGAACAATCAACAATAACTGACATTTACTGTCCTTATTAGTTAAGTTTACCGATGGCTTGGAAACAGATCCTTTGGCCCACAAAGTCCACGCCTACTACCTATTCACACTAGTTCTGTATCCCACTCTCCCATCCACTTCCTACACACTAGAGACAATTTATAGAGTCCAATTAACCAACAAACTTGCAAGTCTTTTGGACATGGGAGGAAACCCACGCACCCCAGGTCAGGAGGCCGGAGTAGGCCATTCGGCCTTTCATAGACATAGAAACATAGAAAATAGGTGCAGGAGTAGGCCATTCGGCCCTTCGAGCCTGCACCGCCATTCAATATGATCATGGCTGATCATCCAACTCAGTATCCTGTACCTGCCTTCTCTCCATACCCCCTGATCCCTTTAGCCACAAGGGCCACATCTAACTTCCTCTTAAATATAGCCAATGAATTGGCCTCAACTACCTCCTGCGGCAGAGAATTCCAGAGATTCACCACTCTCTGTGTGAAAAAAGTTTTCCTCATCTCGGTCCTAAAAGATTTCCCCCTTTTCCTTAAACTGTGACCCCTTGTCCTGAACTTCCCCAACATCGGGAACAATCTTCCTGCATCTAGCCTGTCCAACCCCTTAAGAATTTTGTAAGTTTCTATAAGATCCCCCCTCAATCTTCTAAATTCTAGCGAGTACAAACCGAGTCTATCCAGTCTTTCTTCATATGAAAGTCCTGACATCCCGGGAATCAGTCTGGTGAACCTTCTCTGTACTCCCTCTATGTCAAGAATGTCTTTCCTCAAATTAGGAGACCAAAACTGTACGCAATACTCCAGGTGTGGTCTCACCAAGACCCTGTACAACTGCAGTAGAACCTCCCTGCTCCTATACTCAAATCCTTTTGCTATGAATGCTAACATACCATTCGCCTTCTTCACTGCCTGCTGCACCTGCATGCCTACTTTTAATGACTGGTGTACCATGCCACCCAGGTCTCGTTGCATCGCCCCCTTTCCTAATCGGCCACCATTCAGATAATAATCTACTTTCCTGTTTTTGCCACCAAAGTGGATAACCTCACATTTATCCACATTATACTGCATCTGCCATGCATTTGCACACTCACCCAGCCTATCCAAGTCACCTTGCAGCCTCCTCACAGCTAACACTGCCTCCCAGCTTCGTGTCATCCGCAAACTTGGAGATGTTGCATTCAATTCCCTCGTCCAAATCATTAATATATATCGTAAATAGCTGGGGTCCCAGAACTGAGCCTTGCGTACCCCACTAGTCACTGCCTGCCATTGTGAAAAGGACCCGTTTACTCCTACTCTTTGCTTCCTGTCTGCCAGCCAGTTCTCTATCCACATCAATACTGAACCCGCAATACCGTGTGCTTTAAGTTTGTATACTAATCTCTTATGTGGGACCTTGTCGAAAGCCTTCTGAAAGTCCAGATATAACACATCCACTGGTTCTCCCTTATCCACTCCACTAGTTACATCCTCGAAAAATTCTATAAGATTCGTCAGACATGATTTACCCTTCATAAATCCATGCTGACTTTGTCCAATGATTTCACCACTTTCCAAATGTGCTGCTATCCCATCTTTAATATCTGATTCTAGCAGTTTCCCCACTACCGATGTTAGACTAACTGGTCTGTAATTCCCCGTTTTCTCTCTCCCTCCCTTTTTAAAAAGTGGGGTTACATTAGCTACCCTCCAATCCTCAGGAACTACTCCAGAATCTAAAGAGTTTTGAAAAATTATCACTAATGCATTCACTATTTCTGGGGCTACTTCCTTAAGTACTCTGGGATGCAGCCTATCTGGCCCTGGGGATTTATCGGCCTTTAATCCATTCAATTTACCTAACACCACTTCCCGGCTAACCTGGATTTCACTCAGTTCCTCCATCTCATTTGAACCCCGGTCCCCTGCTATTTCCGGCAGATTATTTATGTCTTCCTTAGTGAAGACAGAACCAAAGTAGTTATTCAATTGGTATGCCATGTCCTTGTTCCCCATGATCAATTCACCCGTTTCTGACTGCAAGGGACCTACATTTGTTTTTACTAATCTTTTTCTCTTCACATATCTATAAAAGCTTTTGCAGTCAGTTTTTATGTTCCCTGCCAGTTTTCTTTCATAATCTATTTTCCCATTCCTAATTAAGCCCTTTGTCCTCCTCTGCTGGTCTCTGAATTTCTCCCAGTCCTCTGGTAGGCTGCTTTTTCTGGCTAATTTGTACGCTTCATCTTTTGTTTTGATACTATCCCTGATTTCCCTTGTTATCCACGGATGCACTACCTACCCTGATTTATTTTTTTGCCAAACTGGGATGAACAATTGTTGTAGTTCATCCATGCAGTCTTTAAATGCCTTCCATTGCATATCCACCGTCAACCCATTAAGAATCAATCGCCAGTCTATCTTGGCCAATTCACGTCTCATACCCTCAAAGTTACCTTTCTTTAAGTTCAGGACCCTTGTTTCTGAATTAACGATGTCACTCTCCATCCTAATGAAGAACTCAACCATATTATGGTCACTCTTGCTCAAGGGGCCACGCACAACAAGACTGCTAACTAACCCTTCCTCATTACTCAATACCCAGTCTAGAATAGCCTGCTCTCTCGTTGGTTCCTCTACATGTTGGTTTAGAAAACTATCCCGCATACATTCCAAGAAATCCTCTTCCTCAGCACCCTTGCCAATTTGATTCACCCAATCTATATGTAGATTGAAGTCACCCATTATAACTGTTTTACCTTTGTTGCACGCATTTCTAATTTCCTGTTTGATGCCATCCCCAACTCCACTACTACTGTTAGGTGGCCTGTACACAACTCCCACTAGCGTTTTCTGCCCCTTAGTGTTTCGCAGCTCTACCCATATCGATTCCACATCCTCAAAGCTAATGTCCTTCCTTTCTATTGCGTTAATCTGCTCTCTAACAGCAACGCTACCCCACCTCCTTTCCCTTTCTGTCTATCCCTCCTGAATATTGAATATCCCTGGATGTTCAGCTCCCAGCCTTGGTCACCCTGGAGCCATGTTTCCGTGATCCCAACTATATCATAGTCATTAATAGCTATCTGCACATTCAACTCATCCACCTTATTACGAATGCTCCTTGCATTGAGACACAAAGCCTTCAGGCTTGTTTTTACAACACTCTTACCCCTTATACTATTATGCTGAAAAGTGGCCCTTTTTGATTTTTGCCCTGGATTTGCCGGCCTGCCACTTTTACTTTTCACCTTGCTACCTATTGCTTCTACCCTCATTTTACACCCCTCTGTCTCTACGCTCACACATTTAAGAAACCCTTTCCCTTTAACTCCATCCTCCACTATCCCATTCGACACCCCACCCCCCTTATTCAGTTTAAAACCACCCGTGTAGCAGTGGCAAACCTGCCTGCCAGAATGCTGGTCCCACACCTGTTAAGATGCAATCCGTCCCTTTTGTACAGTTCCCCCTTACACCAAAACAGATCCCAGTGATCTAAGAATCTAAATCCCTGCCCCGTGCACCAGTTCCTCAGCCACACGTTCAGGTCCCGTATCTCCCTGTTCCTGCTCTCGCCAGCACGAGGAACTGGAAGCAAACCGGAGATAACAACCCTGGAGGTCCTGCTTTTCAGCATTTTTCCGAGCTCTCTAAAGTCACGCTGCAGAATATTCATCCCCTTCTTTCCGACATCGTTTGTGCCGACATGCACTACCACTTCCGGATGTCCACCTTCGCCCTTGAGGATTTTCTGCACTCTGTCCGTGACATCCTGGATCCTGGCACCAGGAAGGCAGCACCTTTCGAGCCAGCACCGCCATTCAATGTGACCATGGCTGATCATCCCCTATCCTGCCTTCTCCCCATATTCTCTAACTCCGTTACCTTATGTTCCCTATCTAGATTTTTCTTGAAAGTATCCAGAGAACCGGCCTCCACGCCCTCTGAGGCAGAGAATTCTACATACTCACAACTCTGTCAGGGTTGAAATAGGAACAAAGATTACAAAAAGTGGTGGACACGGCCAGGTCCATCAGGGATACTGACTTCCCCTACCATCCAAGAGATTTATAAGAGTCCTTTCTCAAAAAGCAGCCAGCAAAGACTCGCACACAAAAAGCAGCCAGCAAAGGCTCACACTGCCAACCCTGCACATACTCTCATTTCACTCCTGCCATCAAAAAGGTGGTTATAAGAGTTTGAAAACTAACGTCCAGATTCAGGAATAGCTTCCTCCCAATGCCCATCAGGCTACTGAACACTACGAACTCCAACTAAACTCTGAACTGCCTTGGTTGCACTAGGGACTTTTCTTTGCTCTACATTGTCTTTTTTTAATGTATTGAACTTTCAAAACGTATATTGTATTATCTATTTAGCACAAACCTGCTGTAGTGCTCTAAGAGAGAATTTCATTCTTCCATTTCTGTACGTATGACAACAGAACGCTCTTTACTCTGGAACCTGGGTCTCTAGCGATACAAGGCAGCTGTGCCACTGCTGCCCTAGATACATCAAAATGTTGATGACAAACCGCTGGGAAAGAATGCTCACTGTGGAAATGCCCCAAAGCCACAGCAGATTTTACTTTCACCATAATTTAGTTATTGTTGTTCTGGGCTGTGCAACTTTTTTGGACTGAAGGAACAGAAAGGACAAGTGTGGAAATACAAGTCAGCAATCAAAGAGAAACAAAATCTGCAAGCCTTCAGGGGATATTTCTGAACAGCAATCTGTGACACAGCCGTGCCGAAGGATGAGTGTAGAAGTCAACACCTGCCACAACCACAACAGCATCGCAATGGGCAACGGTAGAGTTGCTGCTTCACAGTGCCAGAGACCCGGGTTCAATCCTGACTAATGGGGCTGTCCATAGAAACATAGAAAATAGGTGCAGTAGGCCATTTGGCCCTTCACCGCCATTCAATATGATCATGGCTGATCATCCAACTCAGTATCCGATACCTGCCTTCTCTCCATACCCCCTGATCCCTTTAGCCACAAGGGCCACATCTAACTCCATCTTAAATATAGCCAATGAACTGGCCTCAACTACCTTCGGTGGCAGAGAATTCCACAGATTCACCACTCTCGGTGTAAAAAATGATTTTCTCATCTCAGTAATAAAAGATTTCCCTCTTATCCTTAAACTGTGACCCCCCTTGTTCTGGACTTCCCCAACATCGGGAATAATCTTCCTGCATCTAGCCTGTCCAACCCCTTAAGAATTTTGTAAGTTTCTATAAGATCCCCCCTCAATCTTCTAAATTCTAGCGAGTACAAGCCGAGTCTATCCAGTCTTTCTTCATATGAAAGTCCTGCCATCCCAGGAATCAGTCTGGTGAACCTTCTCTGTACTCCCTCTATGGCAAGAATGTCTTTCCTCAGATTAGGAGACCAAAACTGTACGCAATACTCCAGGTGTGGTCTCACCAAGACTCCGTACAACTGCAAGACCCTGTACAACTGCATGACCCTGTACCCGCTGTAGAGAGTTTGTACCTTCTCCATGTATAGCGTGGAGTTTCTCCGGGTGTTTCAACTTCCTTCCACACTCAAAAGACATACAGGTTTGTAGGTTAATTGACCTGCAAATTGTCCCTAGTGTGTAGGATAGTGCTAGTCTATGGGGTGATCGCAGGCCGGTGAGGACTCAGTGATCCAAAGGGCTTGTTTCCAGGCTGTATCTAAAGTCTAAAAGACATAATGGGCTATTCAGTCAATTGGGCAGTACGATGGTGCAGCGGTAGAGTTGCTGCCTCACAGCACCAGAGACCCGGGATCGATCTACGGGTGCTGTCTGTGCGGAGTTTGTACGTTCTCCCTGTGACTGAGTGGGTGTTCTCACGGTGCCCCGGTTTCCTTCCACATTCCAAAGACGTACAGGTTTGTAGGTTAATTGACTTCTGTAAATTGCAAATTGTTCCTAGTGTGTAGGATAGGGCTAGTATACAGGGTGATCTTTGGGCGACGAGGACTCTGTGGGTTGAGGGGCTTGTTTCCGCGCTGTATCTCTAAAGTCTAAAAGACACAGCAGGCTATTCAGTCCATGCCAGCTCCAAGCAGAGCCAATCCTTGTCTTATTTCCTGTAACCTTCCAACCAACTCCCTTCTAATCCCAACTTCCACCTGTGAATCTATTGGCATTCATAGTCAGACAGTGCAATAAACTTCTCCTGTGCCTGAACCATCATTGATTTCACCCACATAACCAGTGCAAAACACCTCCAGCGCACCACTCCCCAACATTTCAATACTGAAAGACATAGCATGTCTTTGGGATGTAGACACAAGGAGCTGCAGATGCTAGTATCCTGCGTAGATCAGTGCTGGAGTAACTCAGCATCTCTGGAGGACACGCAGATAGGTGATTTTTTTCTAGTTGGGATCCTTCTTCAGACTCGGGGAAATTATACCATCATGGGCAGAATGTGCTAAATGTTACACACAACGGCCAAGGTTAGATTGGAACTCAAGTCTGTGAAGCTGAGATTAACAGCACTGTGCCACACCGCCACACCCTTCATAATCTCAGAGCTGCCAGTTTCTTAGGGAAACCATGAGCCATAACATCAATGCTACAGATTCATTCTGGACTGTGTAGCTGAGTATTAATGAAGCGACTAATGGTCTTTATATTGGGAGAAACTCAAAGCCGGCCTAGAGACCACTAGACTCCACCTGCAGTGGATTATCATCATTGATTAACCCACATAACCAGTATCTCTCGCCTGCCAGTCAATCCACAGCACATCAACCCCCACATAGGCAGCCTGTTTGGCATCATTACAAACACATTTGTGTCCAGTTTCCTGGCACTCCTAAATAATTGATCCAATGCCTTCTGTATAGCAGCCTGTCAGTTTAATATTACTGCGAGTTGGATTCTCAGGCAAATGCTGATACAAATAATTATTTCTCTACAGAAGATAACACAGAGCACGCAACTGTCCCTCAAGCAACATTTCTTTTCTATTTCCAGCTTGCAGCTTTGTTAAAGAACCTGCATTAATACTCTGGGGATATATCATAATAAAAGGAGGGAAAGTAGAAGCATTCCGTCACCATGAATCAATTTTCTTAAATAAGTTGCTTCAAGCATTGAAGTGACAGTTGCTTTATTTATGTAAACAGTTGAGTGCTAATATCATAAATTCTCCAGCAAGTTACAGGAGCAGCTGGTAGAGCCACTGTCTCACAGCGAGAGAGCTCCTGAACTCAGGTGCTGTCTGCTTGGTTTGCTCATTCTCTGTGACCGGTGGGTTTTCTCCAATCTTGCCATGGCAAATGGGGAACAGAGACAACCCCTGATTATAGAGGGTTGTGTTTTTAGAAATTTACGCAATGCAAACCCCCTTTCCCCAATTGAAGCTCAAAGTATAGCTGGATATGTGTTACTGTGGGATGCTCTTAACCACAGAGCATTGACCCACCGCTATTACTTAAACAGCTCAGGCCACCATTAGACTTGGGGTGGGGGGGCAGCACTTCACACAGATGTCTGATCAGGCCCTTGGACTGGAGAGGGTGAGGCAAAGCAAAGACTTGGCTCGGACAGCCAACTCAATCAACATAAATCCTATTGCTTCACAATACTGAACAACTAAAAATTGACAACATTTGTTGTTTCCTTTGCATTTTTGGTTTATTTATTTTTCCACAACTTCCAGAAGAACAGATTTTATATTGCATATTTTTGGAGGTGATTTGTGAATTTTATACAGGCTGAAGCACATGACATTCAATTAATAGCATTTGAAATTTAGAGTTTGATGAAAGTGTTTCTATCATGTACTTAGAAACATAGAAAATAGGTACAGGAGGAGGCCATTCGGCCCTTCGAGCCAGCACCGCCATTCATTGCGATCATGGCTGATCGTCCCCAATCAATAACCCATGCCTGCCTTCTCCCCATATCCCTCGATTCCACTATCCGCCTAGAGCTCTATCTAACTCTCTCTTAAATCCATCCAGTGATTTGGCCTCCACTGCCCTCTGTGGCAGGGAATTCCACAAAAACTTATAACAGTAAATGTTTGCATTTTGTCTGATTAAGTTATACGATCCCATTGCTGAAGCTTTACAAATGCATTAGAAAATATGCTCACCATCATATAAGGATCATCAACAATAGGATAAAAATAATCAGTCGTCTGAACCAGAGATAGTCCACCGTGTCTTAAGGGAATAACGCACGTATCCATCCCAATACCTGAAAATATTAACAAAAGCATATTTAGAAGAACAAACATCTCTAATAGGTCAGAGCAAACAAGAAAATGATTTAATCATTTATCACACTAAACCTTAATGATTTTATTGAGGAAAAATAGAATATTAGCGAGTTAGAAGATACCATCAGGTGGCAAAAGAATCGACCACTTTAACCAACAAGGTAGTGATATTGTACTTTATAAAGCAATGAAATGGGACTAGAGTATTGCATGTTTTTGAGGGCTCCACAACTTTCCGAAGGAGGGCAAGACCACCTTGGAACGAGGACGTGGACTGTCTAAGAGGATAGTTTAGTTATGGGGAGAGATCAGAAATGGTTGTTCACCTCACTTGTAAAGTTATAGGGAGAGCAAATAATGGGTTGGCATTGGGGATGTTACTGGAATTAAGACCGTAAGACATTAAAGCTGTGTTCACCCGTTGCAGGTTCAGGCAGTCAAGAGCAGAGCAGTTGCCATACAAGTTTGAGATGGTTGAGATAAAAACGAGAGGTGAAAGGTTTAAACTGGGATAAACCCAATTTTACTCGCCTGTCAAACGATTTAGCAAAGGTTGACTGATATCAACAACTTGAAAGAACAAAAGACACGCAAGGAAGAGATGATTGTGATTTAGCTGCGAAAAATGTCCCTGCTAAAGACAACTTCCAAATCTGGCTAATTCTAGGTGATCAATAATGTGGCGAAAATAATTAAATTCATATAAATGAACTTATGCTTATGGCGGGGCAAACAAAGTGTAGGAATACACAAGAAACAGAAAGCCCAATCGTGTGTAGAAGAACAGGGGGGCCTTGAAGTGTCAATGGTAACAGGACAGATAGTTATCAGTGATCAAAGGCACATCCCTGTATTTGTTGAAGGGTGCGTGGTGGAAGACTAATTAGGTTACAGCTAAAGCAGTGTGTAGGAAGGAACTGCAGATGCTGGTTTAAAGATAGACACAAAATGCTTTAATAACTCAGCGGGACAGGCAGCATCTCTGGAGAGAAGGAATGGGTGATGTTTTGGGTCGGGTTTGAAGAAGGGTCTCGATCCGAAACGTCACCCATTCCTTCTCTCCAGAGATGCTGCCTGCGCCGCTGAGTTACTCCTGCTTTTTGTGTCTATCTTCAGTTTAAACCAGCATCTGCAGTTCTTTCTTACACATTAAATTACGAGGGCCTTGGCAGGGTGGACAGGCAAGATTCCCATTTCTTTTAGCAGAGGGACAGAGATGTAAAATAACTAGTGATTAACAAAGGCTTAGTCATAACTGCAATGGTAGTGCTTTTGAAAATTACGATATTTGATTAGTACCTTTGCACAGCATACAAACTGGAACTCTACATTCTTAAACTTTTAAAGAGATCTGGCATGCTTCTGAATGCTTTCTTTAGACGCACCAGAAAAAGTATCCTGGCTGGTTGTATCATGGCCTGGAACTGCACTTCCAAAAGTACAGTTCAGTTTAGTTTATTGTCACGTGTACTGAGGTACAATGAAAAACTTTTGTTGTGGACAGGAACAAGTGACTGCAGAGTGGTGGACTCAGCAACACAGGCACAGCCCTCCCCACCATTGCAACCGTCTACAAGGTGCTTGCTCTAATTGCTACCATTCGGCAGGAAGTACAAGGCCCTAAGTACCAGGCCATAAAGTTTAAGACCACCCACTCTCCTTCAATATCAGGTTCGTCAACCAACCCTCAGCAACGGACACCAAAGATGCCACTGTTGTGGGACGAATCACAGATGGTGATGAGTCAGAGTATAGAAGTGAGATCGACCGATTGTCCAAATGGTGCCAGCACAACAACCTGGCTGTCAACACCAGCAAAACCAAGGAATTGATTGTGGACTTTGGAAGGGGTAAGATAGGGACCCACAATCCCACATATCAACGGGACAATGATGGAAAGGGTCAAAAACTTCAAATTCCTGGGCATGCATATTTTTTCGAAGATCTTTCCGGATCCCAGCAAACTGATGCAATTATAAGAAGGCACATCAGGGCCTCTACTTCCTGAGAAGATTACGGAGAGTCAGTATGTCAAGGACGACTCTCTCGAACATCTACAGGTGCACAGTAGAGAGCATGCTGACTTTTATCTTCCATTAATGTATTATGTTTACATATTCAGTTGTGCTGCAGCAAGTAAGAATGTAATTGTCCTATCTGGGACACATGACAATAAAACTCTTGACTCTTAACCTCTTGCACTGCCATTTACTTGTTTTTAAATTGTGTTTTTGTACTTGTACGACAGATGGCACAATGGGCTAAGTGTTCGGCTGGCAACCGGAAGGTAGCTGGTTCGAATCCCGCTTGGAGTGCATACTGTCGTTGTGTCCTTGGGCAAGACACTTCACCCACCTTTGCCTGTGTGTGTCCTTGGGCAAGACACTTCACCCACCTTTGCCTGTGTGTGTGTGGATGTAATTATGTGAAGCACTTTGGGGTCAATGCAAGTTGACTAAAAATGTGCTATATAAATAAAGACATTATTATTATTATTATTTGTTGAAGAAAGAATTTCAAACACAGAGAATGGTTGCAATCTAGAGCGTACAGCCTGAATGGCAATAAAACAGAATTGTATTTGTATAACTGCTTTTCTGTTCTGCCGACGCCCATAGCACCTCACAACCAATGCAGATTTTGAGGTGTAGTCACAGATGAAACCCAGCACCTTATCTGTGCATGCTCCAACAAACAGCAATGTTTTGAGGCCAAATAACCAGTTACAGCAATGGCGATATGAAAAATAAATATTTGCCAGTAGCAGTTACTCTGAGACACAAGAAACTGCAAATGCCGGGATCTTGATTAAAATATAAAGTGCTGGGAATAACACAGCAGGTCAGGCAACATGGTTGGGAATGAAGGCCCCAACCCAAAATGCTGCCTGTCCATTCCCTCCACGGATGGGGCCTGACCCACCGAGTTAAGAAGACTCCTCAGATCTTATTTGTGAATTAGTTTTAGAGATAGTGTGGAAACAGGCCCTTTGGCCCAATTAGTCTGTGCTGCCCAGCGATCACCCGTTCTCTAGCAGTATCATACATACCGAGAACAATTTAAAATTTTACCAAAACCAATTAATCTACAAACTTGCATGTCTTTGGAGTGAGAGAGGAAACTGGAGATAAGCCCACGCAGTCACAGGGAGAACGTTCAAACTCCATACAGGCAGCACCCGCAGTCAAGATCGAACCCGGGTATCTGGTGCTGTATGGCATCAACACTACTGCCGCGCCACTGTGCTATTAGATTTTATGTACACCTGAGAGAACATAGGACCTCAGCTTAACATCTTATCTTTAAAAACATTCTCAGTGCAATGCATCCTACATGTTGAAGTTCAAATCATTTTTAGGGAGATAGATCTGAAAATCTTCCGATAGGAATGAGGTTGGCACCGTGTATGCCATATACAAGAACACTCCAGTTTATAAACACAGCAATTCAACATACATGGTATCCTCTTTCAAAGATTGTTCATACTAATTCACAGTAGCCATGTAATTAGATTTATACGGAGAATAGCATAGCGGCATTCTTGCATCTAAAGTCACACCTATTTTGTGCTGAAAGTCATGCATTTAGAAAGTGACTTTTCTGCATTCCTCCCTTCTCTCAGTTTAATGCAGAGCAGGAGGGACAAAGGGCATCAACACAGCACCTTTAGCCGGGCAACATGTCTTAAACCGCTTCACAGGAATGTTAGCAATCAAAACGAGCTATCATACATATCATATTAAAACGTTACAAGGACAGTGGGGGGAGGTAGTTCTGTAGCAGAGGTCTATGCATTGAAAGTCATGGGTGCTAATGTGGAATGATAAAGATTGAAGATTCAGAAGAGTCGTGCAGAAGTTTCAGCAAATTGTAGCACTGACAATAAACAGCTTGGCAAGATAGGATTGGAATGGAAACATGGTTGAGAATTTTTAAAACCAAGGTGCTGCCCAAAAGGCAGCCAACAAGTCAATGAGCAGCGAGGTCATGGGGAACAGGTCTTCTTACAAATTATGACAGAGCAGCAGAGCTTTGGATAAAGCTAAAAGTTTATCCTCAGTCTAGTATAACATTGGAGCAGTCACGTCCAGAAGGAGGGTCTAAAGAGGTGTCCCATCCTGAGACGCTATGTGCCCATTTCAGATAGTGCCCCGACCTGCTGAGTTCCTCTAGTACTTCATCTTTTTGTCTAGAAATAGTAATGGATTTCACTTGGGTAGCTTACAACCCAATGGTATGAACACGGAAATTTCCAATTCTAGATAACTACCAACAACCCCCCACCACCACCCCCCCCCCCCCCCCCGGAACGCACCCTCTTCTCTCCTCTCCCCCCCTCCATCTCAGGCCCTTTCCCAACCTTTAGCCGATCACCACCTCACCTACATTTGCCCATTACTTGCAAGACTGCCCTTCCTCTCTTCTAGTACTTAAATTAGCAGGATAAAGAATGGACTTTACTGGCACCGATTAAAGATTATGATGCCTTATAGTAACTAGCAGAAAACGCTAATAAAAGTTCATTGAACAGAAAAGTGGTTTCTCTCTCCACAGCTGGCAAGTATTCCAGCATTTCTGGTGGGTTTGGACTTTAAATTATAGTTCACCCAAGTACAAGGCAATTGAATAGTCATTATGGCAGTAAATTCAAAGACCAGAATTGCTCCGTTTTACAGAAATCAATTACTTCAAGACAGATGCAAGACACTCCATTTACATAAACTCGCGCAGTAATGCAATAGAATTCCATGCAAATAATGGCTGCTAATAAAACCAGAGAAAACAGAAAAAACAATATTTGAAGTCCAATTATGGCAGGGGAATAAATTCACTTTAAAATCCTGCAATTTTATTAAATTAAAATAGATTAAGCTTATTAAAATTAAGTGATTTATGGTTTGAATTATTTTATTGCCACTTTCCATTTGGCATTAATAATAAAAGCTGTTTCACTAAAACATACAAAGCTGCTAACCCCATCCCTTATTAAGCCAGGAGTAATAAGAATGTCTCTTCCAAATCAATTGTTTCCAAAACATTGAATCAGCTTCTATTTGTAGAATATCCTGAATTTTACAATTAGTAAAGCTAGTCAAAGTAAATGAATGACAATATTGACCTTTAATCACAGGTGCTGTAACAAAGCTATCGGTAAACACATGAACTATTGTGTAAAAGCATGTTTTTACCAAAATATAACATTTCAAACCAAACCACCACTAGGACCACAGGAACCAACAGAATCAAAAGCAAGGAAGATTTTTTTTAAAATGGTGATTAAACAAATTAAGAATGTTAAATTAACTCTAAAAAGTTAACTAACTTTCTTAATGTTACAAAAAGTTTATCCTTGGCACGGTGAATACTGTTCCCAAATTAAAAGGTTCAGTTTAGTTTAGAGATACAGTGCAGAAACATGCCAATTAACCTACAACTCTGTACGTCTTTGGAATGTGGGGGGAAACCCGAGCACCCAGGGAAAACTCATGCAGGTCACAGGGAGAATGTACAAACACTGTACAGACAGCACCCGTTGCATTGATTGGCAATGTAAAGCAGCAACTCTACCGACCGCTATGCCACCCTGGTCGCCAGGTTGTGAATATAAAAATAAACCAAAAGTCTTGAGCACTAAAATCTACATTGTCATTGCATTTATTTTATTCTTGGAGCGGCAATATTTTAAGAGGCAGAAGGTACACAAAAATGCTGGAGAAACTCAGCGGGTGCAGCAGCATCTATGGAGCGAAGGAAATAGGCGACGTTTCGGGCCAAAACCCTTCTTCAGACTTTTAAGAGGCAGATGTGGCTACTGGTCAAATAGTTATCTCTCGAAAAACATCACTAAAAACAGTTGATTAAAAAACTGCCAGAATCACTCAGCAGATCAGAAAGCCACTGGAGAGAGAATTGGAATAATCTGTTCAGGACAATGAAGCTTCATCCATTCTGTTCATATTGTGAAAGACAGTATGAAAGTCCAAGTTATCTTTTCAAAATGACTAAAATTCATTTAATAGATAAAAATGACATTTGATGCATTACATACACTGCAACACATTCCAAGTCTTAGAGGCATGTTATATCTGTTTAAATGTTCAATTTCAGGACAAAAGTGACAGTTTAGACTATTTATTAATTTATCTATGTTTGCATCACATTTTTAAGGTAAGTCAAGGAATTGTCATGGAAACCTTGTTGGCGCCAGAAATGCCAACTCTTGTGCACGGCCTCGGTGAGGTCTGCTGTATGATTTTGTATGCAAAGTAAAGAATTTCACTGTATCTAGGTACATGTCTGATAATGTGAGACAAGTATAGGAAAAGCTAAAGCCCAACACTAAAATAGCAAACATAATGGGGGAAGAAAGCCAAGGCAATAATCAACCAAAAGAGTACTCATAACATATTTTTGTAGACGCTGCTAATTGTTCTTTATTTAAAGATACTTTTGTGTTCATTTCTTTAGTTGCTTTTGTGTTTGCATTATCAAAGTAAAACCAGGGCACATATCTCAGCATCTACTCACCTTGTAGAACCAGATGTGCTCAGTCCAAACATACATCAATTGGCAGTAATTAATTGTGGGGATTAATTGTGTTTGAATCAAAAGTAAATAACCATTCTATGCCATCAATTCCTCTTAATTTGAAGTTCATAAATAGAACTCAAAAGTTATTAATGTAAACATTTCTACATGTACAAACAAATTGAAAGATTACATTTTAGTTATTATACTGAAAATAAAAAAGTCTCAAAGGTGTGATCTGAAGAGAGGATTTGTATAAATCTAAACTTGAAAGTTTATTATTTATAGTTTCTTTAATCCTGTATGCCTGCTCCGGCTATTTGAGTAGCTGTTACTGTAATTAGTGTTTGGCATTCAGCACGGGTTGAATTGGTTTTGAGAGAGGCTGGGTTAGGGAACTGGGAGTTTCCCAAGACCAGTCAGTAATCTGGGGTCACCGCTGCTCCTGCAAGCGGAATGAGATCAAATGCACCTCCAAACGTAGTTTCTGGAAGCAGCAAACTCACAGGGTGACTTGGTCAACGTTGAGCTGTAATCAGCCACAATCACAAGCTATTAATTTATGGCTGGATTGCAATTCTAGTTTAATAGTAAGCAGCACTGGAGATATCAAGCAGTTTTATTTGACGGAGCATGAATATAGGCTGCACGGCATGCAACTTGGCTCAAAATGAGATAGATAAAAGATCGGTGCCAACTCAGCAACAGTGACTATTCAATATGCTTTCATTTCTATGTATAAACCAAGCACCAAATAAAAAGCAATGTAGTTTTCCCATACAATTGGTCTTCAAAATTCATTCACAGTATGTTGGGCTCGGCTGTGCAGAACACAGATTTATTGTCCTACACCCCCTTAAACTCAGAGACGTAAAACAATTGCCAGGCAGCTAGCGGTCAGCATACATTGTTGTGGATATGGACAGAGGCCATACCGAGAGCAGCAGATTTCTCTCTCTGCATGACATTACAGAAGCAGCCTTTTTGTACGACATCCTAGTAGCTTCACAGTTCTCATCCCCGTCTAGCAGCTTCTCCATCTCCACCGCATCTGCTCTCCAGATGTGGCTTTCCACGCGAGGACATCTGATATGTCTTCTCGTCCGGAAACACTGCCCCTCCCCAGTTGTGCATGTAGCCCCATCTCTCCTACATTTCTCGCAGTTCCCTCCTCCCAGAAAGAACAGGTATACTGTTCCCCTGGTCTTTCCCGTTCACCAGACAAGCCTCCGCCTCCAACACATAATTTGCCGACATTTCAAAGCAATCCCACCAGCGGTCACATTGTCCTCACCCCACCCCTTTCTGCTCTTTACAGAGACCACCCCTTGATTTACTTAACCTTCCCCAGGAACATTCCACGCCTACTGCAGGAGGGACAACACTTGTCCATAGATGACCATCACCATTCAGGGGCCCAAATAGCCATTTCTGATGAGACAGAGATTCACCTGCACCTCCTCCAACCATGTTTATTACATTCAGTGATCTCCATGTGGCCTCCCCATTCAGACTTTAGACGTAGTGCGGAAACAGGCCCTTCGGCCCACCTAGTCTGCGCCAACCAGCAATCACCCCATACATTAGCACTAACCTACACACAAGGTACAATTTACAATTTTACCAAACAGATTTAAACTACAACCCCGTACGTATTTGGAGTGTGGTGGAAATCGGAGCACCCGGAGAAAACCCACATGGTTACAGAGAGAGCGTACAAACTCTGTACAGACAGCACCCATAATCAGGCTCTAACCCGGGTCTCTGGTGCTGTGTGGTAGCAATTCTACTGCTGTGCCACCCCTTAATTTCTTCCCCACCATCGCCCGCTCTGGTTCTACATTTCATTCTCCATTTTCCTTTATCAGATTCCACCATTTACACCCTTTTCTCAATATCACCTCCAGCCTTGATTATCAGCGCCAGCTGACTCAGCTGCCAACTAACCTCTCTTTACATAGAAACATAGACATAGAAAATAGGTACAGGAGTAGGCCATCCAGCCCTCTGAGCCAGCACCTCCATTCAATATGATCATGGCTGCTCATCCAAAATCAGTACCCCGTTCTGGCTTTTTCCCCATATTACTTGATTCCCTTAGACCTAAGAGCTAATTCTACCTCTCTCTTGAAACCATCCAGTGAATTGGCCGAGAATTCCACAGATTCACAACTCTATGGGTGAAAAAGTTTTTCCTCATCTCAGTCCTAAATGGCCTACCCCTTATTCTTAAACTGTGACCCCTGGTTCTGGACTCCAACATTGGGAATATTTTTCCTGCATCTACCCTGTCCAATCCTCTAAGAATGTTATATGTTTCTATAAGATTCCCTCTCGTCCTTCTAAATTCCAGTGAATACAAGCCCAGTCGACCCATTCTTTCATCATATGTCAGTCCCGCCATCCCAGGTTGCTGTGATATGTTTCAAACATCTCAAGATCACCTGGCCAGGCCCCGCCCAAGGTACTAGTCTCGTGACTTAATCAGCAAGCTACCATTCCCATAGAATGCAATTCCAGTCTATCTAGAAAGAGGCCATTACAAAAATGCCTCAAAATGATTATTTTTAGAGATGACGTTACAAATTGCTATAGTAACCCAGCGGGTCAGGCAGCATCTCAGGTGATCATGGATAGATGATGTTTCGGGCCAGGGCCCATCTTTCGGCTCTGCTTTATCTCTGACCAGTCCAAGCTCAATTGCAGGTTATTATTAAAGGACTTTTAAAGTCTCAAGATAAAAGTTACGTGTCTGAGAACATTACAGAGAACAATAAGGATCAATCATGTAGAATTGACGTCAGGGGGCGGCCAGTAAACATTAATAAACCTAAAAGCTATTTTGGTTTTATACAAATCATCAACTTAAGAAAGTCTTTGGAAACCAATTCACAAATTAAAATGTTTTAAAATTCAACTTGCAAGCAAATGGATACCTGAGTTTTGATTCTGTATTATAGGTGTCACCTGGCCACATTGTACCCAAGTCAGGTCACTGGTCATGAGGGAGACTTGGTTAATACTCAGGAAACAACATGCTTGTCTTTCCGATGACCAAACCAGGGAGATGTAAAAGATACCCTGATAATAGAACCAGTGTCAATGCGTGATCCATAGTTGGTGTGGGTTCTGTGGGCCATAATGGCTTGTTTCCATGCTGTATCTTTCTATCAATAAGCAAAGTATATCAAGTTCACCTGGTGCACTGGATGGCATTTATCCCACAACTCCTGCCAACATTAAGATTCCCTTTATTATTGCACAAACCAGTGAAGTAATTATATGTACAAATTATCAATTTGTTTACTTTATAAATTCCTTGTATTTGAATACTTGGCCAATACACATTAATTAATTAATTCATTCGTTAGGTCTACATTTCAATACTTTACCATATTAAGGTGTTTATGAACATTACAAGACTATTTTTTTAAATTCCAGCAGTGTGCAGGAATACCACCCTCTGATAGTTTTCTTCTCCCAATGTCTTTTCAGAAAGATTCCGAACTTGGTGTTCAAGAAAACACTGCTACTTCCAGCTTCTAAACTGCAAAGAATGCATGTAACTGTATCATTTTATTAAAGCAAACTACACATATAATGCGCATCATTACATCCAGGCGCGACTTTAGGAAAATTATTTGCCATGTATGACCTTGAACTTCTCACAAAGTGTGATTCCCAATCCATGCTAGTCATTAAACATTCAACTGTTATAGAGGGCAGGATAGGGAGGAAAGGAAGTAACAGTTTGTTAATTGAACCTAATGCATCCAAATCTCCCTATCACAAAGGGTACTTGTGAATGCAAGGTATTTTAGACATTCCCACTGACATCCTTGAACACACATGAAATCAATAATCACTGTCCAGGATTACAAATGAAAATTCACACAAGATACAATTCCATGGAATTGCCCAAGAGAATAGCTTCAGATGCGAATTGAAGAATCATATTGCCTCAAGTTACAATTAATGTATTTAGGATTAGATCACCATTACAATCATATTCTTAATTGTTTATTCTGTCCACCGGAGAAGTACTTTCTATTTTTGCAATGTCTTTTTAATGAATGTGACCATCCTTTCCTCAGACATCGGAACATTCCAGTATTAATGTATTTTTAATTCTTGAACAAACAGTTAGTATATAATTTTGACTAATGTCATAAAGCAAGGGCTACATGGGGCATTTATAGGAGAAATTACCAACAATAATGATAGATGTAATATTCCCCTAGTAAGTTTAGTTTGGAGATACAGAGCAGAAACAGGCCCTTCGGCCCACCGAGTCTGTGCCGACCAGCGATCACCCCGTACATTCCAATTACTTGTAACAAAACCTGATAAATTGGTTGATAACTACATGGATGCCTGCACAGAACTTGATGTCCAAATTCCATTATGAAAGTTATTACGTTAAACAGTATTCATGTGTTCATAAATGATAGAAGCAGAATTAGGCCATTCGGCCCGGCAAATCCACTCCACCATTCAATCATGGCTGATCTATCTTTCCCTCTCAACCCCATTCACCTGCCATTTTCCCATAATCCCGACACCCGTACCAATCAAGAATTTATCTATCTCTGCCGTAAAAATATCCATTGACTTGGCTCCATAGCCTTCGGAACATTTAGAAGTCAGTATTGTAGGGAAAAACTAAAAATTAACCTGACAATGCGGAATAATTCTGGATAAGAGGGAAAAGTGGTCAATAAGAATGCGATGGGGGATATCTAACATCCGAAGAAAAACTATTGAGAAGGGTAAAATGATTTGGGAGAAGGGATTCAAAGTAACATTAGCAAATTTGCAGATGACACAAAGCTGGGTGGCAGTGTGAACTGTGAGGAGGATGCTATGAGAATGCAGGGTGACGTGGACAGGTTGGGGGAGTGGGCAGATACATGGCAGATGAAGTTTAATGTGGATAAATGTGAGGTTATCCACTTTGGTAGCAAAAACAGGAAGGCAGATTACTATCTAAATGGCGTCAAGTTGGGAAAAGAAGACGAGATCTGGGGGTCCTTGCTCATCAGTCCATGAAGGTACAGAAGGCAGTGAAGAAAGCCAATGGCATGTTGGCCTTTATAACAAGAGGAGTCGAGTATAGGAGCAAAGAGGTCCTTCTGTAGTTGTACAGAGCCCTAGTGGGACCACACCTGGAGTATTGTGTGCAGTTTTGGTCCCCTAATTTGAGGAAGGACATTCTTGCTATTGAGGGAGTCCAGCGTAGGTTTACATGGTTAATTCCCGGGATGGCGGGATCTTATTGAAACATAAGATTGTTAAGGGTTTGGACACGCTAGAGGCAGGAAACATGTTCCCGATGTTGCGGGAGTCCAGAACCAGGAGCAACAGTTTAAGAATAAGTGGTTAGCCATTTAGAACGGAGAAGAGGAAACACTTTTTGTCACAGAGAGTTGTGAGTGTGGAATTTTCTGCCTCAGAGGGCAGTGGAGGCCGGATCTCTGGATACTTTCAAGAGAGCTAGATAGGGCTCTTAAAGATAGCGGAGTCAGGGGATATGGGGAGAAGGCAGGAACGGGGTACTGATTGGGAATGATCAGCCATGATCACATTGAATGGCTGTGATCACATTTCAGACTTTACCTAGGAATATGGAATTTACACAAAGTGCTGGAGTAACTCAGGCAGCATCTCTGAAGAACCTGGATAGGTGATATTTCAAATTGGGACCCTTCTTCTGAAGAAGCATTCCATCTCAAAACACCACCGATCCATATTCGCCAGACACTGAGCTACATAGAAACCGAGAACAGGCACAGGAATAGGCCCATTCGGCCCTTCGAGCCAGCACCACCTGTAGATTGGCTATTGCATGCTAGCCAATCATAGTAGCCAATCATGTTAGTAGCCCCGCCTAGTACATGCTTTATAATATTAAGAGCTCGTCTACGTCAGGCAGTAGATGTAGCAGCTCGGAGCTGTAACGTACTGCAGATCCTATGCTGCAAGTGCTTTAATAAAAATGTGTTGTATCTTAACGTGGGTCTGGGTCACCTTGTTACACCACCATTCAATAGGATCATGGCTGATCATCCTAAATCAGCACCCTGCTCCCTCCCCATATCCCTCGATTCCTTTAGCCCCAAGAGTTACTCCAGCACTTTGTCCTTTTTTTTTGTAGACCGGCATCTGCAGGTACTTGTTTCAACGTGGACTTTAGTTCAGGAACTATAAAGGATATTCATAAAAAGGATTCAATTCAGCATAAAAATAAATTCACCATTAAAAAATGACCAAGTTATTGCATTTCTTGTTTCATTGCAAATATCATTTTAGGACAGTGACCTACAATTAAACTCAATGAGAAAAAAGCAATGAATCTCAGGTGTGGGAAACATAGAAACATAGAAATTAGGTGCAGGAGTAGGCCATTCGGCCCTTCGAGCCTGCACCGCCATTCAATATGATCATGGCTGATCATCCAACTCATCAGTATCAGAAAAAGCTGACTCTAGATAGGAATCTTACAAGACCTCTAAAAATAAGTTGAATGTATTATTTACTTAGAACAGTACTGCCACAGAAATAGATAATGATTCTTCAAGGTTAAAACATTTTTCCTTATAACTATTCCCAAAGAAAAAGCATCGATAAGTTTTATGTCAAATTTTGTCTGTGTTTTGTTTACAAAGAATATAGTAATTTGCTGCACAAACAATACATGAATGTATTGTAATGACATATTAAAAGTTATTGAAACTTGAAGCCAGAGAACTGTGAACAGATTCTTCCCATCAACCGTCATGTTGAACCACTGTGCACAATCCTACCTCAGCATTGGATCACTATGGCATCACTACGGTAGCATTAGGGTTAAATACTTTGGATTTTGCACGATTATAGTCTGGTTTACTTTGAATAACTGTTAATTTATTGTATATGTATTGTTGTTAATGGGCATGTAAAGGCACAGCAAGTAATAATGTAATTGCTCCAGTTCATATGCAGCACATATGGCAAATAAACTCTGTGGGTCAGCAAAGAAAATGGGTAGCTGGCTTTCAAGCCGAGACCCTTAATCTCAATATGTGCAAGAATGGGAAAAAAAGAATGGCAAATATTTACAAGTTATTTATCTCCTCTCATCACATTGTAAGTAACTAATGCTTCTTCTGCGAGTCAATGTATAGACAGATCTTTAAAAAATTCGGATCCAGGACCAAAATCCCATGTAACATCAACACTGACCCAACTCAACGAAGCAACAGGATCACACGTTGCTACTTGTTGTATACATTATATCCATACAATTAGTCTGAATACATTACATGGTTAAAAAGCCCACATCACTTCACAGCAGGATTATCAAACTAAACTCAACACCAAGTTGGTCTGATGGAGCAATACTGGTAGGGGTGGAGGGGAATCCAAGAGATTCAGTCCTTAAGCAGTTAAAGCATGCTCATCATAGATCAACAATTAAATTTAAGGGCGCTCAATAAGCCAGAATGAAGAAGGTGCAGAATATTAGGTTTAAGTCATGAGTGTCATGTGTACTGGGGTATATTGAAAGGCTTTATTTTGCATGCTATTCAAACAGATGACACACACACACACCAAACTCAAGTGTAATAGTTACAGCAAAGGGAAAGATACGGAGTGTAGGACAATTCTCTGAATTAGGAAGTGAGAATTAAAAGAGTAGAGCAATTGTACCGGATGACACCACATCCTTCTCTGAGACCAGCATGCAAAGAGTCTCCATATTCCAACACCAATTTTTTGCATGGATGAGAGTGATAGGGCAGGATCAAAAACAGGGAGGCACAGGATCTTGGAGGGACTTCAAAACTAGTGCCAGTATATTAACAACTGAAGACTACTTACCGTAACCAAGAAACAAGGTAGCTCAAAGCAGGCCTTGGTGCTGACTGTGACATAGATAGGGAGGATGAAACAAAGGCAGTCAGCAAACACTGTTGGAATAGTCATCAAAGGTAGCAAAGGCAAGGATGAGGATTTCCGCTACACATGAGCTGTGACATGGGCAGGCTCCAGCCATGTAATCTTAATGATTGCAAAGGCATATGGCACATAGCTCATCTTGGTCACACATTACACTGTGGCCTCAAACAGTCTGGTGCTGTCACAGAGAGAGGCGTGGACTCGTTAGCTCTGGAAAAGAGCTGGAGAGTACCAAAGATTCAGCAATAGAAAGTAGCAGACTTCTCAGTATATCATGGAACTAGGCCCTTCAGCCCACTTTGTCAAACAAAGCTGTTATTCTGGACTAGGCACATCCTCCAGCATTTGGTCCATATCCCTCTAAACCCTTCCTATCCATACATCTGTCCAAATGTGTTCTCAAATGCTAGTTCACAGGAAGAATCCAATCCAGCATCAGTATCACACATGCAGAGCATGAACAGAGATGCTGCAAGATCACCCACCTGTTAAATGTAGAAAACACTACAGATATTGCATTAATGAGGTTTTTAATAAGTGGTGGAAATACAAGAACAGACATCACTCATGTTGGAATAAAGCTCAATGACAATTGCTATGAAACTCCATTGATCCAAAATGTTCAGACTTCTGCTCTAACCTGCTGAGTATTTGGAGCATTTTCTGTTTTAATTTAAACACTGTGCTGGGCTCAAGAGTCAGTGCAGCAAAGTAGAGTGCTGCGCTGTTGGTGTAAACATGGAAACCAAGGATGTGATTACAGATAAAGACACTGCTGGAGTAACTCAGCAGGCCAGGCAGCATCACTGCAGAACATCGATAGGCAACTTTTGGTCTGAAGAATGGTCCTGAACTGAAATGTCACTGGTTTGAAACTAGTTCCGTTTATCATTCTCAGGTGTACAGCAAAAAGCTTTTTCATTGCATGCTATCCAATCACCAGAAACACTAGACATCATGACAATCAAGGTAATGCTGGAAAGTCGCCAAGTCATGTTCTCCAGAGGGACTGCCTGACCCACTGAGTTACCATAGCACCTGTGGGTTTTTTTTGTAAACCAGTATCTGCAGTTCCTTGTTTATACATTGTACGTGATTACATATATTGTTACAGGGGGCAGTGAGCAGACGAGAAAGTGTTTAAGAAGGAACTGCAGATGCTGGAAAATCGAAGGTACACAAAAAAGCTGGAGAGACTCAGCGGGTGCAGCAGCATCTATGGAGCGAAGGAAATAGGCAACGTTTCAGGCCGAACCCCTTCTTCAGTCTGAAGAAGGGTTTCGGCCCGAAACGTTGCCTATTTCCTTCGCTCCATAGATGCTGCTGCACCCGCTGAGTTTCTCCAGCTTTTTTGTGTACCAGCAGATGAGAAATTAGGGTCAAGGATAAAACCTAAAGGAGATCTCAACAAGAACAGGAAGGAAAACTTTATATCCAATGATTTACCATTGACAGAAGCAAGAACGGAATCAGCTGCATATCATTAAAGAGTTTGCAGGAGGATGGCATGGTTAAATACAGCAAGGACTCCATGGACACAGATGTGGAAGGGGGAAATTTACACACACACATTTATAACTACAATTTGTACCACTGAGGCTGGGCACCTGACGAGATAGTTCTTTCTCCACAGATAGTGTCTAGTCTGCCAATTATTTCCAGCATTTTCTGGTGTTTTTATTTGTGGCAATTTTGACTTCTAACATCGTCAGTAGCTTGCATTCAGAAAGATTCAAAAATGGGATGTTTAGAAAGAAGGCCAATGAATTAGAAGGCAGCGTCAAGTTCAAGAATTTGTAAGAAAGGTTGAGGTTAGTACTTAAAGGTAGAAAGCGCAAAAGATTATTTTTTAATTGCTTGGGCAATGTACTGAGTTAACATGGGAGCTGGAAAGTACAGTTGGCCGATCAGTAATTTAGTGGGAAAAGGCTCACCTCCAGCCTATTTAATTGTAATTGTAATTAATTTATTAGCCAAGTATGTAAACATACAAAGAATTTACTTCACCCATCTGCCAATCACCCACCTCACATGTGTTCACCTATTTCCTCAGAGATGCTGCCTGTCCCGCTGATTTACTCCAGCATTTTGTGTCCACCCATCACTTGCCAGGCTTTGACCTGCCCCATCACTCATTTCCAGCCCCCCTCAGTAAAACTCAAGGTGCTGGAGGAACTCAGTAGTCATGCAGCATCTGTGGAGAGAATGGCCAGGCGATGTTTCGGATCGGGATCCTTCTTCAGACTATGAGGATGCCAGAGTTTTCCCCCCCCCTGGTCCGTAAGAGGTCTTCATGCGTATGACGTGCACAGCCTAGAGTTGTAGGTCAACGTTCTATTTGTTCTTGTTTGGGCACGTCGGGTTGATTGCATTAGTCGAAACAGGGTGGACCACGTGAAGGTTGAAGGGTGACTTTATAAGAGGTATACAAAATCATGAGAAACAGACAAGGAAAACAACCTATTCCCTAGGCTATGAGTACCTAAAACATGAGGGAATAGGTGAGAGGATTTAAGAGGCACGACGTGCAGCTTTTACATGCAGAGAGTGCAGTGTATGTGGAGTGAGCTGCAGGGGGACATTTTAAAAATGCTTAAGATAGGTATGTGAATATCAATGGTGTGGAGGCATATAGGCCAAGTTCATGCGAGTAGGACGAGATTGGTTAAGCATCTTAGAGTCATAGAGTGATACTCTATGTGGAAACAGGCCCTTCGACTCAACTTGCCCACACCGGCCAACAATGTCCTAGCTACACTAGCCCACTTGCCTGCGCTTGGACCATATCCCTCCAAACCCGTCCTATCCATGTACCTGTCTAACTGTTTCTTGAACAATGGGATAGTCCCAGCCTCAACTGCCTCCTCTGGCAGCTTGTTCCATACATCCACCACCCTTTGTGGAAAAAGTTACCCCTCGGATTCCAATTAAATATTTTCCCCTTCACCTTAATCCTATGTCCTCTGGTCCTGGATTCCCCTACTCTGGGCAAGAGACTCTGTGCATCTACCCGATCTATTCCTCTCATGATTTTGTACACCTCTATAAGATCACCCCTCATCCTCCTGCACTCCAAGGAATAAAGACCCAGCCTACTCAACCTCTCCCTATAGCTCACACCCTCTAGTCCTGGCAATGTTCTCACAAATCTTTTCTGAACCCTTTCAAGCTTGACAATATTTTTCCTATAACATGGTGCTCAGAACTGAACACAATATTCTAAATGCTGTCTCACCGATGTCTTATACAACTGCAACACGACCTCCCAACTTCTGTACTCAATACTCTGGCTGAAGGCCAAAAGCCTTTTTGACCACCTTATCTACCTGCGACTTGATCTTCAAGGAACCATGCACCTGTACTCCTAGAACCCTCAGCTTTACAACACCCCCCAGCGGCCTGCCCCCATTAGATGTCCGAAAATGACACACCTCACATCTCTCTGTATTCAATTTCATCAACCATTCCTCTGCCCACCTGGCCAATCGATCCAGATCCTGCTGCAATCGTTCACAACCACCTTCACTATCTGCAAAACTACCCACTTTTGTATCATCAGCAAACTTGCTAATCTTGCCCTGTATGTTCTCATCCAAATCATTGATGTAGATGACAAACAGTAATGGGCCCAGCACCGAACCCTGAGGCACACCACTAGTCACAGGCCTCCAGTCTGAGAAGCAACCTTCCACCATCACCCTCTGCTTCCTTCCATGGAGCAAATTTGCTATCCATTCGGCTATCTCTCCTCGGATCCCTTGTGATCTAACCATTCCAGAGCAACCTACCATGATGAACCTCGTCAAATGCCTTACCGAAATCCATGTACACAAAAACAGCTTTGCCCTCATCGACCTTTTTGGTCACGTCTTCAAAAAAGAATCAGATTTGTGAGACATGACCTCCCACGTACAAAACCATGCTGACTATCCCTAATCAGCCCTTGCCCATCCAAATGTCTGTATAACCTATCCCTCAGAAAACTCTCTAGTAACATTCCAACTACAGATGTTAGGCTCACCAGCCTATAGTTCCCAGAATTTGCCCTGCAGCCCTTCTTGAAAAGAGGCACAACATTCGCCACCCTCCAGTCGTCCGGCACCTCTCCTGTATTTAAGGACGACTCGTAAATTTGTTATGGACATTGGGTCAAAAGGGTTGTTTCCATGCTCTGTAGGTCTATGACTAATAATTAAATTCCAGTTAGAGTCATACAGTATGGAAACAGGTTATTTGCCCAAATTGTTCATGCCGACCAAGATGCCCCATCCATACTAGTCCCAGCTGCCAACATTTAGTCCATATCCCTCCAAACCTTTTCAATCCATGTACCTGTCCAAATGTATTTTAAATTCTGTTATAGTACCTGCCTCAATACCTCCTCTGGCAGCTGGTTCCATATACCACCCACCCACTCGATATCCTATTAAATGTTCCCCTCTCACCGTAAACTTATGTTCTCTGGTTCTTTATTCTCCTACTCTGGGCAAATGATTCTGTATTTTACCCTATCTATTCCCCTCATGTCAATTTATGCCAAGGACAGCCTGCACTACCTCACTGCAGCATATTTTAAAGCGTTCCTGCACTGCATTGCCCTTGAATGATTGTTCTATCATCCAGTGATATGTTATCGTAAGCCTCTTCCTACCAAACACAATAATAAGCAAAAACTCATCACTCAACTATGGTAAATGCTGTAGAATTGATCCAAACAGTTCTCTGCCATGGTCTCACACCTGATCCTGGACAAGTGGCCAACTCCACACATCCGTGCCATTACTGTTTTCTCCTCCATGGGTCAGAGGTTGCGTCGGCCAATGTTAACCATTCTGCTGTTGAAAATCAAGCATGTCCATTTCCCTACATATTCATGTACCTATCCAAAAATGCCACTCAAGTTCCACTATCGTATCTCCCTCCACCACCATCCCCTGGCAGCATGCTCCAGACACCTACCACCCTCAATGTAAAAAATATCTCTCACATGTCTTCTTTAAACATTATCCATGTTTTTGATTTGTTCATATCCTTTCAAATGCAAGAGACGCTGCGTAAATGCATTAACCTGGTTGCTCATATACAATCGGCAATATTCTACAAGACTTGATATTTTTCTGTGCATGTCCTCAACATTAGTGAACTATGTGCATGCAGCCCCATCAACCCAAGTCACTTTGGATCACCACTACTTTTAACTTTCAAAGTTTAGTTTACAAAGCTCCTGTCATAGAGAAATACAGAAAATAATAGATATTACATTATTTCAATGCACAACTCAGCACATCTAATGTTCCCATCTGATATCAAGTGATATGGCGGAAAGTAGAGTGAAGATAGAAAATCAGCCGTAATCTAAAAAAATGTGGCTTACTCGATGCTCAAATTTATAGTGTACAGAAACAGCCTCTTCGGCCCAACTAATCCATGCCATCCAAGATGTCCCATCTAAACTAGAAAAAGACTCAAAGTGCTGAAATAACTCAGCGAGTCAGGCAGCACCTCTAGGGAATGTTAAGAAGGAACTGCAGATGCTGGAAAATCGAAGGTAGACAAAAGTGCTGAGAAGCTCAGCGGGTGCAGCAGCATCTATGGAGCGAAGGAAATAGGCAAAGTTTCGGGCCAAAACATTGCCTATTTCCTTCGCTCCATAAATGCTGCTGGGGTCCAGCACTTTTGTCTGCCCTCTAAAGAATGGATAGTGGATGGGCCAAATGGACTAATTCTACTCCTATCACTTATGACCTTAGGTTTAGGGTCAAGATCTTTATTCTCCATATTTTCCAAAGATGCTGCTTGACCCGCTGAGTTACTCCAACACCTACAGCTCCCTGGTTCTCCCATCTAAACCAGTCCCATTTTGCCTGCAATTATCCCATATCACTCTAACATCTGCACTGTTTATTTCAATTCTGTTATTGAACTTCGTTTATCTTCTGAAGTAGTCAACAAATTTACTTAGACAATTTGGTTTGAAAGACACATTCAATGTAGCATTTTGAAAACTTATGGTTTATATTTTTATATTAACGTGATATAATAATATAAATAGTATGTTAACAATACAAATATTAAATGTATTCGGATAACGGTCAAACATTTTCTCATATGCAACACACACTAAATAAATTAATGTAAGGGGGGGAGGAGGAGGAATGTAGGTTACTAAGTAACTAGCAAGAGTAACAACCATTGCAATTGCATCGGAGGGATTGAAATGCAGAGAGGGGGGGTCGGTCTCTTTAATTAAAGCGAGCGTTTTTGCAGGCGGAGAGTGCGAGTTAGAGCGAGAGGGTGGAGGAGGAAAAGGGATAGAGGTAGGGGGGGGAGAGAGGAGGAAGATGTAGAGGGAGATAGCGAGGGGGATAGATAGAGGGGGGGAAGGCCAGAGATAGGGAGGGGGATAGAGGGGGGGGGGGTAGGGAGGGGGATAGAGGGAGGGGGGGGGGGGGGGGTAGGGAGGGGGATAGAGGGGGGGGGGGGTGGTAGAGGGAGATAGGGAGGGGGATAGAGGGGGGGGGGGTGGTAGAGGGAGATAGGAAGGGGGATAGAGGGAGCCGGCCGCACGGCCAGGGCAGAGCTACGAGGAACACACACACACACAATAAATAAATAAATGAATGCAAGGGGGAGGAGGAATGCAGGCTTGCAGTGAGGATGGATGCACGATGCACTCACCCAGCCGGGGCATGACGGCGCCGAGGAACTGCTCGTCGTCCTGGTAGTGGTTGTCGTGCAGGGCCTCCAGCAGCTTGTGCAGCACATCCTGCGGCACTTTGCAGCCCGTGCCCCGCAGCTCGGCGAAGCGGCTCAGCCGAAAGTGCTTGTCCAACTCGTAGCTCTCGGGGTTGAACGTCTCCCTCACCGACATGGTGAGGGGGGGGGGGGGGGGGGGGGAGGTTGGCGGCGCTCCCTCTGCTGCACAAAACCGAATCCCTCCTCCTCCTCAACACTTTTTATTTAAATTTTTTTTTTTTTTCAAAAGCAGACGGCTGCGGCGCGGCGCTGGTCTCCGCCGACCCTGTGTGGGGACAGAGACATTTGGCGGGGAGGGGAGGGAGGGAGGGGGGGGGTGTGTGTGAGGTGGCAGCGGCGCTGGTTTAAAATTATTAACCCTCTCGATGGCGCCGCTCGCCGCCTCCCTCCCGCCCGCCGGAGAAACACCCACAACCCCCCGCGCGCACGCACACGCGCCGCGGGAACGCGCGTCCCCGTGCGCAGGCGCCGCAGGGAGATGACGCCCTCTTGAGATGCGGCGCCCCCCCCCTGTCATCGCCCTACGCATGCGCGGCCAGCGGCGCCGACCCGAACACCCGAACGCCTTCGGGCCGCGCCTGCGCTCTGGGTCTTTGCTCTCGGTGGCCGGTGGATGCCGGAACTGCTCCGGACCTCGAGTGCGTGCGTACGTGCGTATTAAAGGGACGAAAAAAACACAAAAAGAGGGCACATGGCTCCAGGGTGACCAAGGCTGGGAGCTGAACATCCAGGGATATTCAATATTCAGGAGGGATAGAGAGAAAGGAAAAGGAGGTGGGGTAGCGTTGCTGATTAGAGAGGAGATTAATGCAATGGAAAGGAAGGACATTAGTTTGCAGGATGTGGAATCGGTATGGGTAGAGCTGCGAAACACTAAGGGGCAGAAAACGCTGGTGGGTGTTGTGTACAGGCCACCTAACAGTAGTAGTGAAGTTGGAGATGGTATCAAACAGGAAATTAGAAATGCGTGCGACAAAGGCAAAACCGTTATAATGGGTGACTTCAATCTACATATAGATTGGGTGAATCAAATTGGCAGGGGTGCTGAGGAAGAGGATTTTTTGGAATGTATGCGGGATAGTTATCTAAATCAACATGTAGAGGAACCAACGAGAGAGCAGGCTATTTTAGACTGGGTATTGAGTAATGAGGAAGGGTTAGTTAGCAGTCTTGTTGTACGTGCCCCCTTGGGCAAGAGTGACCATAATATGGTTGAGTTCTTCATTAGGATGGAGAGTGACATTGTTAATTCAGAAACAATGGTTCTGAACTTAAAGAAAGGTAACTTTGAGGGTATGAGACGTGAATTGGCCAAGATTGACTGGCAATTAATTCTAAAAGGGTTGACGGTGGATATGCAATGGAAGACATTTAAAGACTGCATGGATGAACTACAAAAATTGTTCATCCCAGTTTGGCAAAAGAATAAATCAGGGAAGGTAGTGCATCCGTGGATAACAAGGGAAATCAGGGATAGTATCAAAGCGAAGGATGATGCGTACAAATTAGCCAGAAAAAGCAGCATACCGGAGGACTGGGAGAAATTCAGAGACCAGCAGAGGAGGACAAAGGGCTTAATTAGGAAAGGAAAAATAGATTATGAAAGAAAACTGGCAGGGAACATAAAAACTGACTGCAAAAGTTTTTATAGATATGTGAAAAGAAAGAGATTAGTTAAAACAAATGTAGGTCCCTTGCAGTCAGAAACGGGTGAGTTGATCATGGGGAACAAGGATATGGCGGACCAATTGAATAACTACTTTGGTTCCGTCTTCACTAAGGAAGACATAAATAATCTGCCGGAAATAGCAGGGGACCGCGGGTCAAAGGAGTTGGAGGAATTGAGTGAAATCCAGGTTAGCCGGGAAGTGGTGTTGGGTAAATTAAATGGATTAAAGGCCGATAAATCCCCAGGGCCAGATAGGCTGCATCCCAGAGTACTTAAGGAAGTAGCTCCAGAAATAGTGGATGCATTAGTAATAATCTTTCAAAACTCTTTAGATTCTGGAGTAGTTCCTGAGGATTGGCGGGTAGCAAACGTAACCCCACTTTTTAAGAAGGGAGGGAGAGAGAAAACGGGGAATTACAGACCAGTTAGTCTAACATCGGTAGTGGGGAAACTGCTAGAGTCAGTTATTAAAGATGGGATAGCAGCACATTTGGAAAGTGGTGAAATCATTGGACAAAGTCAGCATGGATTTACAAAAGGTAAATCATGTCTGACGAATCTTATAGAATTTTTCGAGGATGTAACTAGTAGCGTGGATAGGGGAGAACCAGTGGATGTGGTGTATCTGGACTTCCAGAAGGCTTTCGACAAGGTCCCACATAAGAGATTAGTTTACAAACTTAAAGCACACGGCATTGGGGGTTCAGTATTGATGTGGATAGAGAACTGGCTGGCAAACAGGAAGCAAAGAGTAGGAGTAAACGGGTCCTTTTCACAATGGCAGGCAGTGACTAGTGGGGTACCGCAAGGCTCAGTGCTGGGACCCCAGCTATTTACAATATATATTAATGATCTGGATGAGGGAATTGAAGGCAATATCTCCAAGTTTGCGGATGACACAAAGCTGGGGGGCAGTGTTAGCTGTGAGGAGGATGCTCGGAGACTGCAAGGTGACTTGGATAGGCTGGGTGAGTGGGCAAATGTTTGGCAGATGCAGTATAATGTGGATAAATGTGAGGTTATCCATTTTGGTGGCAAAAACAGGAAAGCAGACTATTATCTAAATGGTGGCCGACTAGGAAAAGGGGAGATGCAGCGAGACCTGGGTGTCATGGTACACCAGTCATTGAAAGTGGGCATGCAGGTGCAGCAGGCAGTGAAGAAAGCGAATGGTATGTTAGCTTTCATAGCAAAAGGATTTGAGTATAGGAGCAGGGAGGTTCTACTGCAGTTGTACAGGGTCTTGGTGAGACCACACCTGGAGTATTGCGTACAGTTTTGGTCTCCAAATCTGAGGAAGGACATTATTGCCATAGAGGGAGTGCAGAGAAGGTTCACCAGACTGATTCCTGGGATGTCAGGACTGTCTTATGAAGAAAGACTGGATAGACTTGGTTTATACTCTCTAGAATTTAGGAGATTGAGAGGGGATCTTATAGAAACTTATAAAATTCTTAAGGGTTTGGACAGGCTAGATGCAGGAAGATTGCTCCCGATGTTGGGGAAGTCCAGGACAAGGGGTCACAGCTTAAGGATAAGGGGGAAATCCTTTAAAACCGAGATGAGAAGAACTTTTTTCACACAGAGAGTGGTGAATCTCTGGAACTCCCTGCCACAGAGGGTAGTCGAGGCCAGTTCATTGGCTATATTTAAGAGGGAGTTAGATGTGGCCCTTGTGGCTAAGGGGATCAGAGGGTATGGAGAGAAGGCAGGTACAGGATACTGAGTTGGATGATCAGCCATGATCATATTGAATGGCGGTGCAGGCTCGAAGGGCCGAATGGCCTACTCCTGCACCTAATTTCTATGTTTCTATGTTTCTATGTTTGCTGCCGAACGCGCGCATGCGTGTCGGGTAAAACGGAGAGGGGGAGGGGGTTGGGGTCGAGGTCGATCACTGCCGAAAGATGCCGAAGGCCTTCGGCCCGCGCGTGCGCACTCAGCACCGATCGATCGATCGCTGCCGACCCGCCTTCGGCTCACGCATGCGCCGGAGGGAGGGAGGAGGAGAAGAGAGACGGCGAGCCCCGCTGAGACATGCGCGGTGGGCAGCGGCGGGGGCGCGCGTGCACGAGCAGGTCAACCCAAAGATCGCGAGCGAGCACGCGCGTGCACGAGGCCGGCACCAGCAGCAGCGGCGGCAGCAACACCTCCTCTCGCGCCCACCCACCGCCGTCTGGCAAAAGTAGGCGATCGCCTCTCGCTCTCTGGTGTAATACTCGATTAGAATCGCTCCCCTCTCCTCTATTGCCCAACGCAGTGCGGATACACGGGGTGCCGGTGGGCGGGCACGGCACGGCACGGCATGGGAAAGTTTACACTTGTTGGGCTATTTGATGCAGCAGCGAGGAGGGGCCCCGGCTCCTTTAAGGGCCGCCAAATGGCGCCTTTTATTCCTCCCTGCGCCTTTAAGCGGTAACCGCCGCCCGGCATGGTTTAAAGGGGAGGTACACGAGGTGGGCGTGTGCGGCGGTGCTGGCCGGGTGAAGGGCCCCTCTCGCACAGGGACAGTGGCCCGGCCCGGCCCGGCATTTACTGTCGGCTAAATACAACCCTCGACCTCGAGTTTAGAATGAGGGGAGACCTTATTGAAACTTTATTTTACTACTATTGTTTGTTTTTTTGAGTATGTGCATATATATACATACACACATACTCAACTAAATTTAAAGTAGCTCTTTCTTCCCAATAACCCTTTCTGGTTTAAGTCCTCCCTCCACCACCTCCAGGTTAAATTCCATTTGGAATATTTTGGAGGATCAAGAAACCAAGAATATATAAATATATATATATACACACACATACTCAATATATATATATTCACATACTCAATATATATATACACACATACTATTTATATATATATATATATACACACATACTCTATATATATATATATATATATATATATATATATATATATATATACTCACATACTCAATATATATACATATATATATACACACATTATATATATATACACACATACTCTATATATATATATATATATATACACACACACTATATATATATATATGTATATATATATATATATGTGTATATATATATATATATACACACACATACTATATATATATATACACATACTCTATATATATATATATATATATATACACACACACATACTCTATATATATATATATATATATATATATATATATATATACACATACTCAATATATATAGATATATATACACACTTGTTCTGGTTGATTACTGCGCAAACACATCATATGTGGTTATCTCACGCAGGTCGGAGTGAGTAGTGATTAAATGTATATATATATATATATATATGCATGTGTAAATATGTATGCATGTATATATATGTGTGTGCCTGTTTAGTTTAGAGATACAGCACAGAAGTAGGCCCACCCACCGGGTCTGAGCCGACCAGCGATCCCCGCATATTAACACCATCCTACACCCACTAGGGACAATTTTACATTTACCAAGCCAATTAACCTGCAAACCTGTACGTCTTTGGAGTGTGGGAGGAAACCGAAGATCTCGGAGAAAATCCATGCAGATCACAGATCTCCGTACAGACAGCACCCGTAGTCGGGATCGAACCCGGGTCTCCGGCGCTGCATTCGCTATAAGGCAGCAACTCTACCGCTGCTCCACTATGACAGCCCAATATGTATATCTATATGTAGGCATGTCTATGTGTATGTATATATGTGTGCGTGTGTATATATATATATATATATATATATATATATATATATATGTGTGTGTGTGTATATATGTGTGTGTGTGTACTTGTGAGTATATATGCACACACTGAACTTTTTTTTCTCGTTTATCATTGTTTACAGTGTACTATATTTACATATTCTGTTATGCTGCAGCAAGCAAGAATTTCATTGTTCAATCTGGGACATATACCAATAAAATACTCTTAACTCTCTTGCCTTTATACAATAGTGATAAAGTGATAGAGTGGATGTGGAGAGGATGTTTCCACTAGTGAGCACCAGAGGGCACAGCCACAGAATTAAAGTACATTCCTTTAGAAAGGATATGAGGAAAAAATTATTTAGCCAGAGAGTGGTGAATCTGTAGGGATTCATTGCCATGAGGTACTGTGGAGGCCAAGTCAGTGGATATTTTTAAGGCAGAGATAGACAAATTCTTGATTAGAACCTGTGTCACTGGTTATGGGGAGAAGGTAGGAAAGTGGGATTAGGAGGCAGAGAATGGCGCAGTAGACCTGAAGGGCCGAATGGCCTAATTCTACTCCTGTAACCTGTGAAAGTGAATGGGGTTAAGACGGAAAGATAGATCAGCCATGATTGAATGGCAGAGTAGACTTGATGGGCCGAATGGTCTAATTCGTCTAATAAGCAAAGCAAGAATTTCATTGTCCTATACAGGGACACATGACAATCATTGTCCTATACAGTGACACATGACAATAAACTCACTTGAACTTGAACTTCTCCTAGAACTTATAGAACGAGCTGCCAGAGGTGGTTGAGGCAGGTACAATAAGTAAGTAAGAAAGTTTATTGGCCAAGTATTCACATACAAGGAATTTGCCTTGGTGCTCTGCCCACAAGTAACAGCATGACATACAGTGACAGTTACGAATGACTCAGAAAACACTAAACATTAATAATAATAAAACATTAATGACAAAACACCAATGATCAAGCATGTGAACCAACAAAATACCAGATCAAAGGAAGGCTACAGATTTTGGCTGTTGAGTAGAGCAACTACTCGTGGATAAAAACTGTTTTTATGTCTGGCTGTGGCAGCTTTGACAATCCGGAGCCGCCTTCCAGAGGGGAATGATTCATAGAGTTTGTGGCCAGGGTGAGAGGGGTCAGAGATGATCTTGCCCGCTCGCTTCCTGGCCCTTGCAGTGTACAGTTCATCAATGGATGGAAGGTTGCAGCTAATAACCTTCTCTGCTGATCGGACGATTCGCTGCAGCCTCCAGGTGTCGTGCTCGGTGGCCGAGCCAAACCAGACCATGATGGAGAAGGTGAGAACAGACTACGATGGCCGTGTAGAATTGGACCATTTACAATAACAACATTTAACAGATTTTAGGATAGGTACATCAATAGGAAAGGCGTAGAGGAATATGGTATAACCCAGTATCCACGGCTCCTTCCTACACTAGTTTAGATGGGTCACCTTGGTCAGCATGGATCAGTTGGGCCGAAAGGCCTGTTTCTTTGCTGTATAACCGGGTTTGGCTTCAGGACTTCAGCGTCACTGGCCTGGCCGGAGATCCTGACTATTTGCTGTACCTGCTGCCCCTGTTGTAGGTATGTTGCAAAACTTACCTTCAGTGGCGCAGCAGTTCTGTCGCTGCCCGTGTGCGCAACTTTGTCGCCTTTGAGAGGGAGACGGGTTTAAAACACGATTTTCTCTAGGCTATTGAAATCGAGGTTGTTCAGCCTGCTTAGTTGCTGACGAAAAATCGCTGCGACGTTCGTTCGCTACAGCTATTTTTAAACTAAATTGCGTTATTTAATTGTTATAGTAGATTAAAAATCATCCTCTAAAGCTGCGACCGCCGACAACGGGACGGATCTTATGTAGGGGACAAGGCAAGGTAGATTGTTTATTTTTACATTAAAAAGTGCTTCTTAAGATCCCTTTATTCAAAATTTTAAGTTGCGAGTACGTGACTTGGGGACCCATTTAAACCCGCAGTATCTTTCATGCCGCATATGGGCTTCAAATCCACTGCAATGGCAACGTTCCAAACCATCGCGTTCCAGAAAAACCCACTCGCACGCTGATTTAAATGGCCATTAATTTACAGCAATTGACCACTAAATTCTTTCCATTTGGCCTATAAATTAATGTCAATGAGATTTAAAAATCATGTTTTATTGTGAATTATTGTGTGAATGTTCTTTAGACACTTAGGCTATTTAAAAATGTTAATCTTTTCTTAAGAAATGGATAGATGTTTAGATCTAGTAATTGAATTTTGGAATTAGCTACAATTGGGTAACTAACTAATTATATGCTTTAATTTCAGGTCATCCAAGTAAGATTGTTTAATATTTGTTTCAGAATGCTTCAATCTATAAAAATTGAACAATTCTTTCAGTTCTCTTAATTTTTAATAAAGTTATGGCCATTTGACTGTCCTTGATCACAACATTTGTGTTAAGTCAATGGAAAATCAATATGGAACAAGATGCTTATTTCCGAGTATGAAAATGGCCATAACTTTTTTAATACTGAAGAAATGAAAGTGAATTAGGTGTCAAATTAAACTTATTTTTATGCTTTATCTGATGGGATAAATTGCAGACTTGATTTTTAAAATCTCAAAATTTTGTAACATTGCTACCTGTTGTACTAATCAAGAATCTCAATCTCCAATATACCCACCACCCTTTGTGTGAAAAGGTTACCCCTCAGGCTTGTATTAAATCTTGCCCGTCTCACGTTAAACCCATGTCTTCTGGTTCTCTGCCGACCGTAGTGCCGCCTGTAAGTTAATTGTCATAAACACCAGCAGAGTAGGGACAGTACAAGGAAAACAACCTCCATTACTGGCGCAAACTGGAAGAACAGCACGTCATATTTTACTTGGGTAGCTTACAAAGCAATGATATGAAGAGGCCAGGAACTCCAGATTAAGAAATCTTGTGCAAAAGATAGTGCTGGAGGAACTCTGCCAGTCAAGCAGCATCTCTGGAGGGAAATGGACAGACAATATTTCAGGTGGCGATTTTTCTTAGGACAGACTCATCTGCAGTCTCTTGTTTCTACATAAAATGGCTGCTGCATTACCTACCTTACAAGTGTCTGTACATCTTAATGTGCTGATTGATGCAGGATTATCTCAGTTATAAAACTTGGTCAGTGTGGGTGAGTTGGGCACACGCACACAGACGCTGGCAACCCAGCAGAAAACATAAATCATACATAAATTCTGGAGCAAAAAGCAAACTGCTGGAGGAAAGAACAGAGAGTAATCTCAAGGATGTATATCGTGTCAAATGTCATGATGCTGGAAGGTCATCAATTTAGTTACCTGAAACGTTTCGATCTCCCATTACTATAAAATATCTTTGTTATTGGCTGGCACAGTGCAGGCTGCAGAGATACATGCAAAGGGGCGCACTAAAGCTTGGTTGCAGACGCTCAGACTTTGTGGGGACGGATTGCAGTCCAAGGCCCTGTGTAGCAACCTCTCAGAGTCTTAGAAAGTTACACTGCCAAAGGTTTAACATGAGCGACATTGGTGCTTTGTACATAGAATGTATTAACCCGATGACACTATGAATGTGGGGGATCATGACAGAAGCCTCCTCGTGGCGATCCCCGTAAACGACGGCACGATGCACTCAGTGACGTGTCGGGAGACCAATTCTGTCCACATGTTGGACAACGACAAAGATCCTACAGCGAGCAAGATAGTCCACTCGACGAAAAGGACGTAGTACGGTCATGGGCAGATTCATGGGTAATTTTAAGCCCCATTTCCGTAACCGGCTTCCGTCTCCACACTAAAGATCCCATAGATAACTAGTGTGGAGACGGAAGCCGGTTACGGAAACATCCTCGTAAAAATAAAAGTTATTTGGTAAAAAACTTCTCCCCATTTTCAGAATGTTAATTTATTAACACAAACTGTTCCCCCGCAACGTTGATTACACTGCAAGTCGGGTTGGGTTACTGAAATGGATGAAAAAAGGCTTCCGTTCTGTTGCGTACTACACGTACTACACGTTTAGCAGGAGTAATCTATCTTGCTCCAGACTCAGGAACAGTTTTATCCCAAGAGCTATAGCGGCTCTGAACCGGCCCTAATGAGTGCCCCCCCACTCACCCCCTTTGGACAGTCTCCCTCAGATGGTCACGTCAATCAATTCAGCTTGCTTATTTATGTATTGTATTTATTTACCTTTCTTGTACATCAGTGGAGCTGCACACTAAATCTCGTTGCACTGACGTGCAATGACAATAAAAGATATTATTATTATTATTATTATTATAGGATCTTTGGACAACAACGGAAGTCAACAGCGAGCTATGCGTGGTCTGACACACGAGCGAACGAACCGTGAATGTGTAGATTGAACAACATTATAAATGTAAAGAAAGCCATGCATTGTGTTTCTTGTATATTTTCATGAATAAAGTTTATTTTTGAAATTAAAAAGCTAAACGTGAATGACAATAAAAGTGTTGGAGCTGTCACCTGACACAAATTTCCCCTTTTATTCCTTCTTTAGGTTTATTGTCACGTGTACATATATATACGTGTACTGTAGATAAAAATGGTTTTGTGCGCCACTAGTCCGATTAGATAATACTGCATAACACAATAGGTGGAGTAAAGAGGAAGACACAGAGTGCAGAATATAGTTCTCAGCATTGTAGCGCATCAGACAATAGGCGGGAATTAACCACCCGCTGGTGTAAACACCTACCACACTGCACTGAAGACCACTAGGGCCCCACTTACATCGTCAGACGCAGTATAAACACACAGCAGAACTCGGGTAGGTCGTCGTTGTGGCTGTCCCTCGAGGTCGAGGATGTTGGTCTACATTCTGTTGTTTTTATGGACTCTCAGATGGCTTATCAGAGGGGACTGTGTGGAGAGGGTGGCGGATTTCCGCTTCCTGGGAATCCATATTGAGGAGGACCTGACGTGGAGCGTGAACACCTCTGCGCTGCTGAAAAAGGTCCAGCAGAGACTGCACTTCCTGAGGGTGCTCAGGAAGAATAACATCACTCAGAGACTGCTGCTGTCCTTTTATCGGTGCTCCATTGAGAGCCTCCTAACATACTGTGTATGCGTATGGTACACCAGCTGCACAGCGGCTCAGAGGAAAGCGCTCCAGAGGGCCATTGACAACGCCCAGAGGATTGTCGGATGCCCTCTCCTTACCTTGGAGGACTTACACAGTTCCCGCTGCATCAAAAAATCCCAGTATTATAAAGGACATTTCCCACCCCGGACACTCCCTGTTTGAACTGTTACCGTCAGGCAGACGGTACGGATCTACAAGGACAAGGACAAACAGACTTAAAAACAGTTTTTACCCCACTGCTATAAAGGCACTAAATGTAGCCGCCAAGGAACGCAGGGGCGATACATACATACATGAAATCGACAGAAGGATGTAGGGCTGGGTGTTTATGCGTGCTATTTTTATGATATTTATTTTAGTTGTTTATCTTTTTAAATATTTTACTTTGTATGTATCGTTAGCTTTTAGAAATGTTTGAATGGTGCACTGACTGGCTGACATTTTACAATTTCGTTGTACATGGTTCATGTTACAATGACAATAAAGAAACTATTCTATTCTATTATGTGTTCAATCCTGGCTTTGCAGCTCACAGAACGAAGTGTTTATTTAATGTGAACTTGATGTTGCACCAAGAAGCACACAGGCCTTCACCAATCAATCGAACGAGTCCAAAGACAGGCAGCTCGATTTGTTACTAACACCTATGAGAGAGATGCGAGTGTCACCAAACCTCTGAATTCTCTGGGGTGGAAGGAACCCTCTCCAAGACAGACGTGAAGCTCACCGTTTGGCCTGTTTTTACAAAATGTTAAATGGTCAGCTCGACATAGACTACAAGACCTACACCAAACCCAAACCAATTAGGAGCAGACGAGGGCATTCGATCCAATTTGTGATCCCAGCTACAAAGACAGATGTGTACAGCAATTTGTTCTTCCCCCGCACAATTAAAGCATGGAATAATCTCCACCCAACTATAGTTACCCAACCAGATGCAACTAAATTTAAAGTAGCTCTTCCCAATAACCCTTTCTGGCTTAAGCCCTCCCTTCACCACCTCCAGTTTAAATTCCATTTGGAATATTTTGGAGGACCAATAAACCAAGAAACTAATTCCAATGGCAAGGGAACCAAGACGGTTGGAGCTGATAGATCTGTTGCGGCCTTCATCCGCCTTCACAGCTGTTGAGTTCAAGGTAGCTTTGTCCACTATTGAGATCTGGCAGGTTGGATCGTTCTTAGTATGGACCCTCAACCTCAACCTTACCGCCATGGATGGTCCTACCAGAAGCTGGTGCTTCCGATGACAAGTTATACCTGTAGCAAGGCTGAGACTGTTTGCCTTGATTCCGTTGGCCCTAAGAGCTAAATCTCTCTTTTGAAAACATCCAGTGAATTGGCCTCCACTGCAGAGAATTCCACAGATTCACAACACTGGGTGAAAATAAATTTCCTCATCTCACTCCTAAATAGCCTCCCCCTTATTAAACTGTGACCCCTGGTTCTGGACCAACTTGGAAGATCTTTACTAATACAATACGATAGAACTTTATTTATCCCAGGAGGGAAATTGATCTGCCGACTGTCATAAAACACAAGATACATGAACGAGTGGAAAGGATTGGGAATGTGCAAAGATTTGGGGAGGGGAGTCCGTCTACCCCATGACAAGGTGTGTGTGTGGGGGGGGGGGGAGGAGTTATGCAGTTTGATAGCCACAGGGAAGAGGTGTGGCGTTCTGTGCTGCATCTTGGTGGAACCAGTCTGTTGCTGAAGGTGCTCCTCGGGTTGACCAGTGTGTCATGGTTGACCAGTGTGGGACCAGTCATCCGGTTGTTACCACAATCTCAAAGTGATATTGATTTATATTTTGGCTGGGATTTATTTATCAGATTTGATTTTGTCTTTCAAATGTGGCTTGACTAATAGCAATAAATTCATATGAAAAGCCAGAATTTATATATTTTTGTTTACTCTATAACATGTGATCCAGTGAGGAAGAATGTTTAAGAAAGAACTGCAGATGCTGGAAAAATCGAAGGTAGACAAAAATGCTGGAGAAACTCAGCGGGTGAGGCAGCATCTATGGAGCGAAGGAATAGACGATGTTTCGGGTCAAGACCCTTCTTCAGACTGATGTGGGGGGGGGGGGGGGGACAGGAAGAAGAAGAAAGGAAGAGGCGGAGAGAGTAGGCTGTGGGAGAGCTGGGAAGGGGAGGGGAAGATGGGAGAAAGCAGGGACTACCTGAAATTCGAGGTTAATATTTATACCGCTGGGGTGTAAACTGCCCAAGTGAAATATGAGGTGCTGCTCCTCCAATTTGCGGTGGGATTTTTATGTTCAATTTTATTTTTACGTTCATTTTTATGTTCACCAGATGGCAGTGTGATGTGATGTGTGTAATAAAATAATAAATGAGACTGATTTCACTGGCATATTCTCATGTGGAAGTCAGAGGCAGAAAATGCCCTGTCATTTTATCGGTTAGAATTTTTTCATTCAGTGTCAATTCAGTTTGAAGTCTCTTGAAGATATCTCTAAACTAAACTAAAAAAAACAGACTTCTAAAAATAATTCTGTTGCCCAGAGAGGGTGGGAGGAGCAAAATGACATTCCACCTGCAATTTAATGGTGCAATCAATCACGCGTTGTGTTCTTGCAAATGAGAGTAAAATGTCTTCCAAATTACTATTTGTCATGATGGAAGCAATGAAATATTAATAACTCAGAACACAATATGCAAAAGGTTCATTAGGAAAAAAATTATACATACTCATTAATAATATCCATGGTGCAATACCAAGCAGCAGGGCAGAACAACGACCCTGTGGGGCTGATTCCTCAAGCGGGCTCCCGATCCCATCATGTGTGTAGGATAGTGAGTGTCGGGTAATGCTAGTGTACGGGGTGATCACTGGTCAGCGTGGATTCAGTGGGCCGAAGAGCCTGTTTCCGCGCTGTATCTCTAACAAAACTAAACTAAAGTTTTATCGACTGGCGTCTATTACAAACCCACTGAATCCCACAACTACCTGACTACATTTCTTCCCACCCTGCTTCCTACAAAATCTCCAATCCCCTACTCCCAATTCCTCTGTCTACGCCCCATCTGCACCCAAGATGAGATGTTCCATACCAGGACAACCGAGATGTCCTCATTCTTTAGGGAACGGGGGTTACCCACTCCCTTCATAGATGATGCCCTCACACGTGTCTCCTCCGACGTTGTTCCCCCTCCCCCTAGTCGCAACAGAGATAGAGTCTCCCTAGTCCTTACCTTTCACCCCATCAGCCGTCGTAAGACAACACGTAATCCACAGACATTTTCACCACCTCCAACGGGATCCCACCACTAGTCATCTCTTCCCATCTCCACCCCTTTCCACCTTCCACAGAGACCATTCCCTCCGCAACTCCCTGGTTAACTCATCCCTTCCCACCCAAACCACCCCCTCCCCAGGTACCTTCCCCTACAACCGTTGCTGGAGAAACTCGGTGGGTGCAGCAGCATCTATGGAGCGAAGGAAATAGGCAACGTTTCGGGCCGAAACCCTTCTGGAAACAGGCAACGTTTCGGGCCGAAACCCTTCTTTAGATTGTAATCATGTATTGTCTTTCCACTGACTGGATAGCACGCAGCAAAAGCTTTACATTGGACATGTGACAATAAACTAACATTAAAACTAAAATTAAACTAAAAACGTCTCATTCGAGACACGTCACGGCAGTTGAATCCCGTTAGTTGGAAAACGATGAAAATAATGTGTCCTCAGATCTGCTCGCTGGTCAAATAGAAAGGCTGGCCAGATCACAGGGAGGTTTATAATTGAGGACTAGGCGCCCTGGAATTCCACGTGGGAGTCCGAAGTTCCAGTCGGGCACCAACGACAATGGTCTTTTGTAATTAATTTTCTTTCTTCAAAAATTCACCCCAAGCATTTCTCAAGAGTGAGTTGAAATGACACGTCAACTGTGGTCGTGGCTCAACTCCCAGTATTCACAACAATTGAACATTCTTGACGGCAGACAAAAGTGCTGGAGAAACTCAGCGGGTGCAGCAGCATCTGTGGAGCGAAGGAAATAGGCAACGTTTCACAGTTTAAGGATAGAGGGGAAATCCTTTTAGGACCGAGATGAGAAAAACATTTTTCACGCAGAGTGATGAGTCTCTGGAACTCTTTGCCACTCTCTGAAGGTAGTTGAGGCCAGTTCATTGGCTATATTTAAGAGGGAGTTAGATGTGGCCCTTGTGGCAAAAGGGATCAGGGGGTATGGAGAGAAGGTAGGTACAGGATACTGAGTTGGATGATCAGCCATGATCATATTGAATGGCGGTGCAGGCTCGAAGGGCTGAATGGCCTACTCCTGCACCTATTTTCTATGTTTCGGGCCGAAACCCTTCTGGAAATAGGCAACGTTTCGGGCCGAAATGTTGCCCATTTCATTCGCTCCATAGATGCTGCTGCACCCGCTGAGTTTCTCCAGCACTTTTGTCTGCCTTTGATTTTCCAGCATCTGCAGTTCCTTCTTAAACATTCTTGACTCTTGAACCAGGACTCCCTCCGTTCATTATTAGTGCTCCCTGCAGGCATCTCGTCCAGTGTCAAACCTTAAATCAAGCACACGGGATGGGAAAAGGACTGCTGAAGTAGAGAATTTCAAGGTAGAGAAAGAGTAGGGATTAACGGGTCCCTTTCAGAATGGCAGGCAGTGACCAGTGGGGTACCCCAAGGCTCCTTGCTGGGACCGCAGCTATTTACAATTTACATCAAAATAATTTAGATGAAGGGATGAAAAGTAACATCAGCAAATTTGCAGATGACACAAAGCTGGGTGGCAGTGTGAACTGTGAGGAGGATGCTATGAGGTTGCAGGGTGACTTGGGCAGGTTGGGTGAGTGGGCAGAAACGTCACTTGTTCCTTCACTCCATAGATGCTGCCTCACCCGCTGAGTTTCTCCAGCATTTTTGTCCACCTTCGATTTTTCCAGCATCTGCAGTTCCTTCTTAAACTAAAGAAGGCAAGTGTTTCCAAGTAATTCTATTCTGTTGTCAGTAGGAGGAAGTGTAGTTTGTAGAAATGTATGAACAAATGAGATTAAAACTCTGGAGGCCAAGTGTTGACATTTTTAAGAATGGATTGCTGTGAAATCGAGCTAGTTTCCATTTTGCAATGAACGCCAAGGATAACAAAATCAAAATTGCTGTTAAACCATGGCACGATGTACTGTGACACCTAATACTGTAGTAACAAGGAACTGCAGATGCTGGTTTACAACAACAAAAAAGACACAAAGTGCTGGAGTAACTCAGCATGCCAGGCAGATTCTCTGGAGAACACGGATAGGCGACGGGTTGGGTCGGGACCCTTCTTCAGAATACAGTTTTAATTAAAGCAAATGTCCTTATCGATGAGACCATTGGAAGGGATTGCATTTACAACAGTCACAGTATTAACGCAGAGAGGCAGATTGAATTTCAGAAGAGAGAGAGAGTGAAGAGAGTTTTATTGTCATATGTCCCGGATGGGACAATGAAATTCTTACTTGCTGCAGCACAACAGAATATGTAAATATGTAAACATTGTATAGGTATGTTACAAAACTTACCTTTAGCAGCGCTGCAGTTCTGCCACTGGCCGTGTACGTGATTTTGCCGTCTTTGGGGGGGGGGGGGGGGGGGGGGGTTTAAAATGCGTTTTTCACCTACCTGTCCTAGTTTATATTTTCTCGGAGTGCAAGCTTTTGCTGAAGAATTGTTCCGATGGGCGTTCTGTGAATTTTTTTTAAATCGCCCAACCAGTTCAGCGCTGGAGTCATTTTAAAATCAGCTTCTAAAGCCGTCAACGTCGACAACGGGGACGGATTTCAGGTAAGTAAAAGAAAGCCGTTTATTTTATGTATAAAAGTGGTCCTTAAGATGCCTTTAATTCACATTTTACGTTGTGAAACGGTGATCCCCCCCCCCCCCCCCCCCCCATTCGAACCGGCAGTATTTTTCCTGCCGATATGGGGTTTAAATTCACTGCAACCGCAACGTTCCAAATGATCGCGTTCCAGAAAAACCCACTCGCAAGATGATTTAAATGGCCATTAATTTGCAGGTATTAAACACTAAATTCCTTCCATTTGGCCTATAAATCCATTACAATTAGATTTTAAAATCATGTTATATTGTGAATTCTTGTGTGTGTGTTATTTGGACACTTAGGCTATTTAAAAATGTTAATCTTTTCTTAAGAAATGGATAGATGTTTAGATCTAGTAATTGAATTATGTAATTAGCTACAATTGGGTAACTAACTAATTATATGCTTTAATTTCAGGTCATCCAAGTAAGGTTGTTTCATATTTGTTTCAGAATGCTTCAATCTATAATAACTGAAAATTTATTTCAGTTCTCTTAATTTTTAAGAACGTTATGGCCATTTGACTGTCCTTGATCACAGCTTTTGTGTTAAGTCAATGGGAAAGCAATAGGGAACAAGATGCTAATTTCCGAGTATGAAAATGGCCATAACTTTTTTAATACTGAAGATATGAAAGTGAATTAGGTGTCAAATTAAACTTCTGTTTATGCTTTATCTGATGGGATAAATAGCAGGTTTGAATTTTTAAATCTCAAAATGTTATAACGTTGCTACATTGTACATAGCGGGGGGAGAGAAAAAAAAAGTTCAATGTATAACAAATACTAGACCAAGTGCAGACCCGTTGGGTCTGTTCCCCCAACGTGTGGTTGTGGGGGGGGGGGGGGGAGGGGGCATGCAGCGTCACACACTAACTACCCCCCCTCCTGCACTCACGCTAATGGAGGGGAGGAGGGGGGAGAGAGAGAGACGGGGGAGAGAGAGAGGGAGACAGAGGGGAGGAGGGGGAGAGAGAGAGAGAGAGGGGGGGGAGGGGGGGAGAGGGAAGATAGAGAGAGAGAGGGGAGAGAGAGGGGGAGAGAGGGGGAGAGAGGGGGAGGGGGAGGAGAGAGGGGGAGAGGAGATGGGGGAGAGGGGGGAGGGAGAGGGGGGGAGGGAGAGGGGGGGAGAGAGGGGAGGAGGGGGGGAAAGAGGAGAGGAGGGGGGGAGAGGATAGGGAGAGGAGAGGGGGGAGGAGAGGGGGGGGGGGGAGAGGGGGGGGGGGGAGGGAGGGGGGGGGGAGAGAGTGCCTTTTTACTTCAACCCAAACAAGTATTTGCGGGCAGTGCTTTTTTACCTATAACCATTTTTTCATATTCAAACCAAATTAAGGGTACTCACAGTGCTGTAGACATTTGTCAGTGTCATTCAAAGCTCTGAATGATGCACACCACTTGCAGAGACTGATTGAGGCACACCACTTGCAGAGACTGATTGAGGCACACCACCTCCTGGTTTTATAGTCGCTCCCCCTCCCTCCAGCAGAGGCAGCAGAGAGAATGGGGAATGTTGTAAAATCATTAATATCTCTGTACATTTTCATCGACGGGAAAAATCCTCGGCACACACGCGGCGGAGGCGTGCTCTGAGCGAGGTGGCCAAAATGACGGCCGTAGGTGGCGGCGTACTCTCGGAAACCGCAGAAGAGAAAGCCGAAACCGGTCAAGAACAGAGTTTTAGTAATATAGATAGTGCAGAAATAATATAGTCTTTTGCATTTCAGAGCTCAGAGCTTGTTTGTTGTTGTGTTTAACAGCCTGATGGCTGTGGGGAACAAGCTGTGCCTGAACCTGGACGTTACTGTTTTTAGGCTCCTGTACCTTCTTCCCGATGGCAATGGTGAGATGAGTGTGTGGCCAGGATGGTGTGGGTCTTTGATGATGTTGGCTGCCTTTTTAAGGCAGCGACTACGATAGATCCCTTCGATGGTGGGGAGGTCAGAACCGGCGATGGACTGGGCAGTGGTAACAACTTTTTGCTGTCTTTTTCGCTCCTGGATGCATTTTTACCAAGTTTGTGCTTTTAGACGTCATTTATTGCGCTTTTGTATGTAATTTATCCTATGTAATGTAATGTTTTTTTTAATGTGGACCTTGAGTCTGTAATAAAAAGTTAGTAAGTAAATGATGTGTTTCTTCTTGCTGTTTGATGGTGGCATTAAAATGCATTCTGCTGTAAAAGGAGCCAAAGCAATAATTTGTAAATTCTTATTATGAACAGTAATATAGACAATTGACAATAGGCGCAGGAGTAGGCCATTCGACCCTCCGAGCCAGCACAGCCATTCAATGTGATCATGGCTGATCATCCCCAATCAGTACCCCGTTCCTGCCTTCTCCCCATATCACCACTCTCTGTGTGAAAAAAAGTTTTTCTCATCTCGGTTTTAAA